>NC_069500.1:476827257-477064757 GCF_027579735.1 Bombina bombina
TGACGAGTCCACGGATTTCATCCTTACTTATGGGATACAATACCAAAGCTATAGGACACGGATGAAAGGGAGGGACAAGACAGGAACCTAAACGGAAGGCACCACTGCTTGAAGAACCTTTCTCCCAAAAACAGCCTCGGACAAGGCAAAAGTATAAAATTTGGAAAATTTGGAAAAAATTTGAAGAGACGACCAAGTTGCAGCCTTGCAAATCTGTTCAACAGAAGCATCATTTTTAAATGTCCATGAGGAAGCCACAGCCCTAGTGGAATGAGCCGTAATTCTTTCAGGAGGCTGCTGTCCAGCAGTCTCATATGCAAAATGGATGATACTCTTCAGCCAAAAAGAAAGAGAGGTAGCCGTAGCTTTCTGTCCCCTACGTTTTCCAGAAAAAACAACAAATAATGAAGATGATTGACGAAAGTCTTTTGTCGTCTGCAGGTAAAACTTCAGGGCACGGACCACGTCCAAGTTATGAAACAGACGCTCCTTCTTAGAAGAAGAATTAGGACACAAGGAAGGAACAACAATTTCCGGATTAATATTCTCATTAGAAACAACCTTAAGAAGGAAAGAAGGAAACCAGGTCTGGTCCGTAACACCACCTTATCAGAATGGAAAATAAGATAAGGAGAATCACATTGTAATGCTGAAAGCTCAGAAACTCTGCGAGCAGAAGAAATGGCAACCAAAAATAAAACTTTCCAAGATAACAACTTAATATCTTTGGAATGCATAGGTTCAAATGGAACCCCTTGAAGAACATTAAGAACTAAATTCAAACTCCAAGGAGGAGCAATTGGTCTAAACACAGGCCTGATTCTAGTCAGAGCCTGACAAAAAGATTGAACATCTGGAACATCTGCCAGACATTTGTGTAGCAAAATAGACAAAGCAGAAATCTGTCCCTTTAAGGAACTTCCTGACAACCCTTTCTCCAATCCTTCTTGGAGAAAAGATAAAATCCTGGGAATCCTAACCCTACTCCATGAGTAGCCCTTGGATTAGCACCAATAAAGATATTTACGCCATATCTTATGGTAAATATTTCTAGTAACAGGCTTACATGCCTGAATCAAGGTATCAATGACCGAATCAGAGAACCCTCGCTTAGAAAAAATCAAGCGTTCAATCTCCAAGCAGTCAGCTGCAGAGAAACTAGATTTGGATGATGGAAGGGTCCCTGAATGAGAAGGTCCTTCCTCAATGGAAGCTTCCACGGTGGCAGAGAGGACATGTCCACCAGATCGGCATACCAAGTCCTGTGAGGCCATGCAGGAGCGATGAGAATCACCGAAGCCCTCTCCTGTTTGATCCAAGCAATCACCCGGGGAAGGAGAGCAAACGGTGGAAATACATAAGCTAGGTTGAACGACCAAGGCACTGCCAAGGCATCTATCAGTTTGGCCTGAGGATCCCTGGACCTGGATCCGTATCTCGGGAGCTTGGCATTCTGACAAGATGCCATAAGATCCAGCTCCGGTCTGCCCCATCTGAGAATCAGGGTGGCAAAGACCTCCGGATGGACTTCCCATTCCCCCGGATGAAACGTCTGTCTGCTCAAAAAATCCGCTTCCCAGTTGTCCACTCCTGGGAGGTAGATTGCTGACAGATAACAAGAGTGAGCCTCTGCCCACAGATTTATCTTGGATACTTCTGTCATCGCTAAGGAACTCCTTGTTCCTCCCTGATGAGTGATGTAAGCCACAGTCGTAATGTTGTCTGACTGAAACCGGATGAATTTGGCAGAAGCCAACTGAGGCCAAGCCTTAAGCGCATTGAATATTGCTCTCAATTCCAGAATATTGATTGGAAGTAGAGACTCCGACCGAGTCCACACACCCTGAGCCTTCAGGGAATTCCAGACACCACCCCAACCTAGTAGACTGGCGTCCGTTGTCACTATCACCCATGAGGGCCTGCGGAAGCACGTCCGTTGGGACAGTTGATCCGGAGACAACCACCAAAGAAGAGAGTCTCTTGTCTCCTGATCCAGATCTATCTGAGGAGACAAATTTGCATAATCTCCATTCCACTGCCTGAGCATGCTCAGTTGTAGAGGTCTGAGATGAAAACGAGCAAACGGAATGATGTCCATTGCCGCCACCATCAATCCAATTACTTCCATGCACTGAGCCACTGATAGCCGACGATTGGACTGAAGGAATCAGCATGTATTCAGAATCTTTAACTTTCTGACTTCCGTCAAAAAGATTTTCATGGATACAGAGTCTATTAGAATTCCCAGGAAAGGAACCCTTGTCTGTGGAATTAATTAACTCTTTTCTAGATTCACTTTCCACCCGTGAGTCCTTAGAAAGGAAAGAACAATGTCGGTATGAGACTTTGTCAGTTGATAAGACGATGCCTGGATCAGAATATCGTCCAGATAAGGCGCCACTGCAATGCCCCGCGGCCTGAGAACCGCCAGCAGAGACCCTAGAACCTTTGTGAAGATCCTGGGTGCCGTGGCCACAATAGATCTCTGGTGGGACCACAATAGAGTCACAGTCGTCCAGAGTCATCAAAACCTCTCGCAGCAAAAGGCGTAGGTGTTCAAGCTTAAATCTGAAGGACATGACGTCCGACTCTGTCGGGGGTAATGCACTTCCTAAGTCAGACAGTTCCCCCTCAGAAAGGGCCTCCCTACCCCCCAATTCAGAGCCCTGGGAAGGTATATCAGAGATAGCCATTAAAGCATCAGAAGTCGCAGGGACCACATGGGTCTCTGTCCTACTGCGCTTGCCTTGTAAAACTGACAACTTAGATAAAACTTCTGTAAGAGTGGATGACATAACTGCAGCCATATCCTGCAGAGTGAATGAAGTGGATGCAGTTGAAGAACATGGCGTCGCTTGAGTGGGCGTTAAAGGCTATGACACTTGGGAAGAAAGTTGCGGCATACCCTGAGTCTCATCAATCTGAGAAACATCCTTAGATATATCCTTGTTAAAGAAAATCTGCTCTCTACATTGCAATGCCCTCTCAGTGCATGAGGGACAAAAAGTAAGTGGGGGTTCCACATTGGCATTTAAACACATGGAACAAGTACTGGCATTAAGATCATCCATAGTAAAAACAAAATGGTATTCAGTTATGTAATACACCTTTTGCAAAGTAAAAACAACTGTGCCTTTAAAAAAAATATAAAAAATCTTTTGCTCAGCACACTGTACAAAAACTTTTTATAACTGTGGCTTTGGAGAAAAAAATGTCGTGTTTTTACGTATCCCCAAAAAGTTAACTAATTTTGAATATTAATGGCACACTTTTTAAAATAAAATCACCTCGCCACAGCTCTGCTGCGGCGCCTACCTGCTCCCTATGATACAGAGACAAAACGACTACCTGAGCAGCAGAGTGTCTAAACCGCCGGTGTTCTACCACCCACGCGGTCCAGACAAACACCGGAGTCAAGTATACTTTCCAACTGCCAGGAAGACACTGCGTGGCTTCACCCAGCACGCAAAAGAGTGCCCCGCTCATTTTGGGCGTACAAAAAAGAAACTCCCAGGCGGCTCAGTACAGATGCAATAAAAAAAACAAAATGGAGCCGCCGGGCTAAATGTTACACCTAACACAAGTGTCCAACTTTAAAATAAGCCAGTCCCCCATTCAAACCAAATAACTCCCGGTCTGTTGTGACAAACCTTTGCTGGGAGTATACTAGAGCAGTGTTATTCCGGAGTGTTATACTCCAATAAAGTCCCCAGCGTCAGCCCAAACATAAAAGTGTGAAATAGTGTGTCTTTCTTACTAAAAACACCCCAGATGTACATTATGCAGTCCCAATGAATAGGTCAAATAATGACAGCAGCCCTCCAGAACCGTGTATAGCAGGTCACAGACATAGAACCGTGTATAGCAGGTCACAGACATAGGGTAGAATAGCCAGCTTATAGAGGAAAACGACAGTCTTTTCTGAGTTCCTAAGTGTCACAGAAAGTAATAGACTGCACATACCTCAATTCTGAGTAACAGCATAACTTGTCCCACACTGCCAGAGGTCCTTCTTCTCCTCCAGGAATCTGTGGGAACAAACTGGGTCTTAGATAAAATCTGCTAAGACCATATTCAGCAGGGCAGCACACAGTCTGGGAGTCACAGAGTAAACGTATTTGAATCTGTACAGATCCCATTGCTTTACCCTTGAGTAAAATAGTACACACTGGCACCATTTAAAAATAATAAACTCTTGATTGAAGAATCTAAATGTCAAGGCATATGTAAAGATTAATACATATATATATATATATATATAAAATTATATATTTGACTAATCAATTCCAAATGATTCATTCAGAAAAATTTACTTGAAACTCATGTCCAATCCTCCCACATTCAGTATGCAAAGTTGTTTTAAACATCCAAATGAGGACAATAAAACATTTGGTCTATTGAACTTAAAACAATCACTTAAAGGAATGTTGTAAAGTGATTTTGAGAAAGAACAGAGTTTATAGCTTGAGATAGGATAAAAACCATTGAGCAACTTCCAAACATCCCTTACCCCATATAATGAGTGGGGACGGGGTGTCTGGGATATGTCTTTGAGGCCTAATGAGATGGAAATTAGCTTGCAGGAATCTCAAAGGTACATGCTCATATATGGGCTTCCTGCCTGCTAAAGAGTCGTTCTGTCTGGGAAGGGATCTGAGGATACAGGCATATTAAGGAAATTATGGCTTTTGACAGCTGCCTGTTAAGTGATCCTCTGTGAGCTATAGACACATGTTACAGTTAAGCTATTTTTAATTCAACTTTTGATACAGCCTACATGATAATTAAAAAAAATATATATATAACAATGTCTCATGGCTGTATTTTGTATGAATATATATGTATATATAGATATGTGTGTGTGGGGTACACATGTGTACAGTATATTCAGACACATATTAAACATGGGAACCTAAGAGCAAAAATTGCAAGATGATTTCACCTATATATATATTTTTGGAAGCATAGAATAGTTTGAGATTTAACATAAGCATTCTAACAATTATTTCTTTGGTTACAGACAACAATTGGACATGGGCATCAATTCATATATTCAGGAAGATATACACAGAAATGTGAAACATGCTGTATTTGCATGAATGCCATATCAGGATTTTAAATGCTATCAATCTTGAATAGTTAGCAATATAAATTACTTTAATATAATATAATGTTAAAGACACATGATGTTTCCTATTAAAATAATCAGAAAAAATATATGATACTACCCCATCTACAATTAATATTGTAATTTATTAATGAAATAAATTAGTATATGTTTAAAATAATAATTGCATGGGATAAATGTTAGAAACGATTAAATGGATTGCTGTATTTTTTGTCACGCTGCCCCCGATGGACAAGGTTCGGTGTTGCGATACAAGATGATTGGTTGTTGCAAGGATGCATCTCCTTGACAACATACATTCACAAGGTGAACCAATTGGAAGGGACAAGCACGTGGGCGTGAATGAAAAAGATCATCAATGATTAGAATATAAGGAGTAGTAAATGCAGACAAAGAAGACAGAGGTTTTTTTTGTAACTTGCTGAGACTGGTGATTGATATTGGAGGCCATACTTGGGAACACTTTCACTTCAGCAAGAAACTGAAAACTTATCTTGGTCTATGCGATAACTTTCCTTCAAATGAGATGGTCTAAAGGCAACTACCATTGGTTCAAATTTGTGAAGTATAATTGTTCAAATTGTTAATATTTGAGACAAAGGTTATTGGTAAGAACATAGTCAATTTGTATTTAATAGATTTAAAGAGAGCAGTCTGTATTTTAGCTCATATTCATAGTCTATGTATTGTTAAACAAATCCTTGATGCTAAATTGTTTTATCTGTGCAAATATAGAGTTATAACTCAAAGTTTGGTTATTGGCACCAATAATATTTACAATTTCTGATGTTTTAATAGAAGTGTATATTGTACTATTGTGTAAATTAGCACTGTAAATTGTATTGCTGAATGTTTGTAATGGCTATCTTAAGTCTCATTGGGATATTTTAAATGCAACTCTGAATGAAAGGCTATTGTGAATAAGGCTAGTTTTAAAGGTAAACTTTTATGCATTTGATAAAGAGTATAGCATATTTTATAGGGACAGTAAAGTCACAAAAAATCTTTCATGATTTAAATAGGGCATGTAATTTTAAACAACTTTCCAATTTACTTTTATTACCAATTTTGCTTTGTTCTCTTGGTATTCTTAGTTGAAAGCTAAATCTAGGAGGTTCATGTGCTAATTTCTTAGACCTTGAAGACTGCCTCTAATCGGAAAGCATTTTGACAGTTTTTCACCGCTAGAGGGCGTTAGTTCGTGTGTTTCATATAGATAACATTGAGCTCCGGCACGTGAAGCTCCTAAGAGCAAGTACTGATTGGCTAAAAATGCATGTCTGTCAAAAGAACTGAAATAAGGGGGCAGTTTGCAGAGGCATAGATACAAGGTAATCACAGAGGTAAAAAGTATATTAATATAACAGTGTTGGTTATGCAAAATTGGGGAATGGGTAATAAAGGGATTATCTACCTTTTTAAACAACAAAAATTCTGGTGTTTACTGTCCCTTTAATCGTTTTTAAACGTGTATAGTATTGACTCATATTCTGGTTCCTACACAATATATTTCAATTTGTTCATAGATATTAACTAATAATAAAGAATTCAGGAATTTATATTAATTTTATTGTCTTAGCATATTTGATTGTGGGTTTAGTTTAAAGGAAGGTTGTTTAAATATATTCAGTTATAACCCTGCCATATACTCACACATTGTTTGGAGAGTACTGATAAGAATCTTATAAAGATACTGACATATTATATGGAGGCCCTTGCATGAGATATTATTAATATTTATCATATTGATATAATATATTTGTAGTAAATAGAAATTATTATAAAAGAGAAAAAAAAATCATATTTCGAAATTAATATTTTGAAAATATATTTTTTTTTGAAGATTGAAATATTGATGTTCATATTTCAAAATTGATATTGATATTTTGAAATATTATTAAAGATTAATTTTTGAAAAATTAATAAAAATATAAATTTTTCATATTTCAAAATTAATCAAAAATATTAATTTTTCATATTTCAAAATTCATAAAAATATTAATTTTTCATATTTCAACATTCATAAAAATATAAATTTTTCATATTTCAAAATTCATAAAAATATTAATTTTTCATATTTCAAAATTAATATTAATTTTTTTTTAAAATATATATATATATTTTCTCTCTCTTTTTATTGGTAAAAATTGTATTAGCGTTTTAATTTAACTAAATACCAAACCAATATAATAATGTAGCCAGAAGTGAATAATTTAATTCTGTACATAGCGTTGAAAATGGACCCGTGACAATACCCCTTACTCGAGGTCAGGTCCTTAAGAGGGACATAATAGACCACATTAAAGAAAGGCTTAATATTGCGGGTGAATTAAATAATTTTATGGATATGCTTGAAATTAGGGCTTAAAATATTGCCGTTGATAATAATATGTGGAATGAAAACAATGAATTATTCCAAGAATTATTAATGATTAATCAATGCAAGGCTCTCAAAAAGCGAGACGAACTAATACTAAAATCTTGGCCCCTTGTGATATGCGTTATTGACGAAATGTTGCTTTGTGTCATAGACAAACAATTGCAAATACAGGAGCTAGAAAGTAGTATTCGCTCCTCACGCAGAGAATTTAAAAATAGCCAAAAATAAAATGGATGATTTTGCCAAAAACCTAAAAACTTTAGATAAGCATAACATAGACTTACTAGCACAGGTACAAGAGTTAAGTAAACAGTTTGCGCAAAGCCAGAGAGAACTAAATGATTTAAAAAGGTCGTATCGCCATAATGAAAACCCCTATATTAACAGTGAGAATAATGCAGATAATGCTAACTCCCTTACGCCTAGATTTAGAGTTTTGTCGGTAACGACCCGCGTAGCTAACGCTGGCTTTTTTCTGGCCGCACCTTTTAAATACCTCTGGTATTGAGAGTTCACAGAATGGCTGCGTTAGGCTCCAAAAAGGGAGCGTACAGGCATATTTACCGCCACTGCAACTCTCAATACCAGAGTTGCTTACGGACGCGGCCAGCTTCAAAAACGTGCTCGTGCACGATTCCCCCATAGAAAACAATGGGGCTGTTTGAGCTGAAAAAAAACCTAACACCTGCAAAAAAGCCGCGTTCAGCTCCTAACGCAGCCCCATTGTTGTCTATGGGGAAACACTTCCTACGTCTACACCTAACACTCTAACATGTACCCCGAGTCTAAACACCCCTAACCTTACACTTATTAACCCCTATTCTGACTATTCTGACCCCTGCATATTTTTTTTAACCCCTAATCTGCCGACCGCCACCTACGTTATCCTTATGTACCCCTAATCTGCTGCCCCTAACACCGCCGACCCCTATATTATATTTATTAATCCCTAATCTGCCCCCCACAACGTCGCCTCCACCTGCCTACACTTATTAACCCCTAATCTGCCGAGCGGACCGCACCGCTATTATAATAAAGTTATTAACCCCTAATCCGCCTCACTAACCCTATAATAAATAGTATTAACCCCTAATCTGCCCTCCCTAACATCGCCGACACCAAACTTCAAACATTAACCCCTAATCTGCCGACTGGAGCTCACCGCTATTCTAATAAATGTATTAACCCCTAAAGCTAAGTCTAACCCTAACACTAACACCCCCCTAACTTAAATATAATTTAAATCTAACAAAATTAATTAACTCTTATTAAATAAATTATTCCTATTTAAAGCTAAATACTTACCTGTAAAATAAATGCTAATATAGCTACAATATAAATTATATTTATATTATAGCTATTTTAGGATTTATATTTATTTTACAGGTAACTTTGTATTTATTTTAACCAGGTACAATAGCTATTAAATAGTTAAGAACTATTTAATAGCTAAAATAGTTAAAATAATTACAAAATTACCTGTAAAATAAATCCTAACCTAAGTTACAATTAAACCTAACACTACACTATCAATAAATTAATTAAATAAAATACCTACAATTACCTACAATTAAACCTAACACTACACTATCAATAAATTAATTAAATACAATATCTACAAAAAATAAAAAAATATTTACAAACATCAGAAAAATATTACAACAATTTTAAACTAATTACACCTACTCTAAGCCCCCTAATAAAATAACAAAGACCCCCAAAAGAGCTTTGAACTTTTGTAATTTAGAATAGGGTAGGGCATTTTTTTTATTTTGGGGGTCTTTGTTATTTTATTAGGGGGCTTAGAGTAGGTGTAATTAGTTTAAAATTGTTGTAATATTTTTCTGATGTTTATAAATATTTTTTTATTTTTTGTAACTTAGTTCTTTTTAATTTTTTGTACTTTAGTTAGTTTATTTCATTGTATTTATTTGTAGATATTGTATTTAATTAATTTATTGATAGTGTAGTGTTAGGTTTAATTGTAGGTAATTGTAGGTATTTTATGTAATTAATTTATTGATAGTGTAGTGTTAGGTTTAATTGTAACTTAGGTTAGGATTTATTTTACAGGTAATTTTGTAATTATTTTAACTATTTTAGCTATTAAATAGTTCTTAACTATTTAATAGCTATTGTACCTGGTTAAAATAAATACAAAGTTACCTGTAAAATAAATATAAATCCTAAAATAGCTATAATATAATTATAATTTATGTTGTAGCTATATTAGGGTTTATTTTACAGGTAAGTATTTAGTTTTAAATAGGAATAATTTATTTAATAAGAGTTAATTTATTTCGTTAGATTTAAATTATATTTAACTTAGGGGGGTGTTAGTGTTAGGGTTAGACTTAGCTTTAGGGGTTAATACATTTATTAGAATAGCGGCGAGATTCGGTCGGCAGATTAGGGGTTAATAATTGAAGTTAGGTGTCGGCGATGTTAGGGAGGGCAGATTAGGGGTTAATAAATATAATATAGGGGTCGGCGGTGTTAGGGGCAGCAGATTAGGGGTACATAAGGATAACGTAGGTGGCGGTCGGCAGATTAGGGGTTAAAAAAATGTAATCGAGTGATGTGGGGGGGCCTCGGTTTAGGGGTACATAGGTAGTTTATGGGTGTTAGTGTACTTTAGGGCACAGTAGTTGAGAGCTTTATGAACCGGCGTTAGCCCAGAAAGCTCTTAACTACTGACCTTTTTTCTGCGGCTGGAGTTTTGTCGTTAGAATTCTAACGCTCACTTCAGCCACGACTCTAAATACCGGAGTTAGAAAGATCCCATTGAAAAGATAGGATACGCAATTGACGTAAGGGGATCTGCGGTATGGAAAAGTCGCGGCTGAAAAGTGAGCGTTAGACCCTTTTTTGACTGACTCCAAATACCGGCGGTAGCCTAAAACCAGCGTTAGGAGCCTCTAACGCTGGTTTTCACGGCTACCGCCAAACTCCAAATCTAGGCCTTAGAATCTTAATGAAATCCAGAACACAATTCAAGTTACAGGATGGTTTGTTAATTAGAACCTCAAAAACTGGCATCTAGCAATGGGTAGTACCCACCAAGTTCAGAGGTCTAATGCTTCAACATGCCCATGATGCTCCCACATCTGGTCATCGTGGTGCCAAACTCACGTATGAAATATTGCGTGACTACGCTTTTTGGCCATACATGTTGAAAGATGTTCTAACCTACTGTCAAGGGTGTTTAATCTGTCCACAGTTCCAACCCACTGCGCCAACACATAGAGCGTCATTGCAAAAAAGGGGGATGGTAATGCCATGGTCAGATATACAAATTGATTTTATTGGTCCAGTAACAAGGTCATCAAGAGGTAACAAATACATGTTAACAGTAACATGCCTGTTCACTAAATGGGTAGAGTGCATCAGTGCACCTAACAATAGTGCTGAAACATGCGCAGCATTGCTCATCAACCACATGTTTTCCAGATTTGGTCTACCCCAAAGAATCGAATCTGATCGGGGAACCCACTTCACTAGCGAAGTGATGATCAAAATGTGGAAAATACTAGGGGTAAAAAGAAAGCTCCATATTGCTTATAGAGCTGCCTCAAGTGGTGGAGTAGAGCGTTACAACCAGTCCATTGTTAAAATCCTCAAAACGTTTGTGAGTGAAACGGGTAAAGACTGGGATGTAAAACTACCTCTAGTCTTAATGGCATTAAGAGCAATTCCAAGTAGTGCTACCAAGATGTCACTTTTTGAACTGATGACTGGTAGGAAAATGGTTATACCTCAGCATCTGCTGTACTGTACATCAGACCAAAACTTGATAAACGCTGCAAATACACATAAATATGTGGAGAACCTACGAAAGCACCTGCAATATGCCTTTGCATTTGCTCAAAGGAACTTAGAAAAAGCCGCAACTGCCACTAAAACCTATTATGATCTCATAACGTCCAAAAAGGAATACGAAATAAATGATAAAGTTTATCTTTATAACTTTGGAAGAGATCAGATTAGGGAGAAGAAATTTCTTCCATCATGGAAAGGTCCTTTTGTCATTACAGACAAAATATCTCCAGTGGCCTATAAAATACGGATCCCCAAAAATGAAAGTTTCATAGATAAATGTGTCCATATCAATCAATTGCGAGCGTGTCATCCTAGATCCCAACTACAAGTCATAGAGGGAGAATGAAGTGTCATATCTCCAAATGCACTAAAGACATACTGTAGTTTAAAGATGCCTAGCTGATAAGCATGAAGGCTCAAAAATGACAGACTCTCTACATAGAAGACTGTCTATGATGTGTACGGTCAACATCCTCACCAAATACCATTGACTTTAAGCCAATTTAAATACATGTGTCCTACATCTATTTAAAATTAGAAGGGGGATTTATGTCAAGGTATATGTAAAGATTAAAACACATATATATATATATATTTATTTATTATTATATATTATTATATATTTGACTAATCAATTCCAAATGATTCATTCAGAAAAATTTACTTGAAACTCATGTCCCATCCTCCCACATTCAGTATGCAAAGTTGTTTTAAACATCCAAATGAGGACAATAAAACATTTGGTCTATTGAACTTAAAACAATCACTTAAAGGAATGTTGTAAAGTGATTTTGAGAAAGAACAGAGTTTATAGCTTGAGATAGGATAAAAACCATTGAGCCACTTCCAAACATCCCTTACCCCATACAATGAGTGGAGACGGGGTGTCTGGATATGTCTTTGAGGCCTAATGAGATGGAAATTAGCTTGCTGGAATCTCAAAGGTACATGCTCATATATGGGCTTCTTGCCTGCTAAAAAGTCGTTCTGCCTGGGAAGGGATCTGAGGATACAGGCATATTAAGGAAATTATGGCTTTTGACAGCTGCCTGTTAAGTGACCCTCTGTGAGCTATAGACACATGTTACAGTTAAGCTATTTTTAATTCAACTTTTGATACAGCCTACATGATAATAAAAAAAATATATATATATTTATAACAATGTCTCATGGCTGTATTTTGTATAAATATATATGTATATATAGATATGTGTGTGTGGGGTACACATGTGTACAGTATATTCAGACACATATTAAACATGGAAACCTAAGAGCAAAAATTGCAAGATGTTTTCACCTATATATATATTTTTGGAAGCATAGAATATTTTGAGATTTAACATAAGCATTCTAACAATTATTTCTTTGGTTACAGACAACAATTGGACATGGGCATCAATTCATATATTCAGGAAGAAATACACAGAAATGTGAAACATGCTGTATTTGCATGAATGCCATATCAGGATTTTAAATGCTATCAATCTTGAATAGTTAGCAATATAAATTACTTTAATATAATATAATGTTAAAGACACATGATGTTTCATATTAAAATAATCAGACAAATTATATGATACTACCCCATCTACAATTAATATTGTAATTTATTAATGAAATAAATTAGTATATGTTTAAAATAATAATTGTATGGGATAAATGTTAGAAATGATTAAATGTATTGCTGTATTTGTCACGCTGCCCCCGATGGACAAGGTCCGGTGTTGCGATACAAGACGATTGGTTGTTGCAAGGATGCATCTCCTTGACAACATACATTCACAAGGTGAACCAATGGGAAGGGACAAGCACGTGGGCGTGAACGAAAAAGATCATCAATTATTAGAATATAAGGAGTAGTAAATGCAGACAAAGAAGACAGGTTTTTTTTGTAACTTGCTGAGACTGGTGATTGATATTGGAGGCCATACTTGGGAACACTTTCACTTCAGCAAGAAACTGAAAACTTATCTTGGTCTATGCGATAACTTTCCTTCAAATTAGATGATCTAAAGGCAACTACCATTGGTAAAAATTGGTGAAGTATAATTGTTCAAATTTTTAATATTTGAGACAAAGGTTATTGGTAAGAACATAGTCAATTTGTATTTAATAGATTTAAAGAGAGCAGTCTGTATTTTAGCTCATATTCATAGTCTATGTATTGTTAAACAAATCCTTGATGCTAAATTGTTTTATCTGTGCAAATATAGAGTTATAACTCAAAGTTTGGTTATTGGCACAAATAATATTTACAATTTCTGATGTTTTAATAGAAGTGTATATTGTACTATTGTTTAAATTAGCACTGTAAATTGTATTGCTGAATGTTTGTAGTGGCTATCTTAAGTCTCATTGGGATATTTTAAATGCAACTCTGAATGAAAGGCTATTGTGAATAAGGCTAGTTTTAAAGGTAAACTTTTATGAGTTTGATAAAGAGCATAGCATATTTTAATAGTTTTTAAACGTGTATAGTATTGACTCATATTCTGGTTCCTACACAAGATATTTCAATTTGTTGATAGATATTAACTAATAATAAAGAATTCAGGAATTTATATTAATTTTATTGTCTTAGCATATTTGATTGTGGGTTTAGTTTAAAGGAAGGTTGTTTACATATATTCAGTTATAACCCTGCCATATACTCACACATTGTTTGGAGAGTACTGCTAAGAATCTTATAAATAAACTGACATAAACTAACACCTCACTTTACCTCTTCCTATCACTAACACAGGCAAAGAGAATGACTGGAGTGGGAGGGAAGGGAGGTGCTCTTTGCCTCCTCCTGCTGACCAGGAGGCGTAATCCCATAAGTAAGGATGAAATCCGTGGACTCGTCATATCTTGTAAAAGAAAACAAAAATTTCCAAGATAAAAGTAATGTCAACAGAATGCATAGGCTCAAAAGGAACCTGTTGAAGAACAATGAGAACAATATTTAAGGCTCCAAGGAGGAGCAACTGGTTTAAACACAGGCCTGATTCTAACCAGGGCCTAAACAAAGGACTGAACGTCAGGAAGATTAGCCAATTTCTTGTGTAGTAACAAAGCAAGGGCAGAGATTTGACCCTTGATAGAACTGGCAAATAAAACTTTCTCCAGAACATCTTGGAGAAACAAAAGGATTCGAGGAACCCTCACCTTGTGCCAAGGGAAACCTTGTTCCTCACACCAAGCTAGATAGGTACGCCAAACTTTGTGGTAAATTCGTCTAGTAACCGACTTACGAGCCTGGATCAGGGTATCAATGAACCTTTCAGAAAAAACTCTTTTGGACAGAACTAAAGTTCAATCTCCATGCAGTCAGCCTCAGATAATCTAGATTTTGGTAAAGGAACAGACCTTTAAGTTCCGCTTGATGAGACAACCTCCACAGAGGGGAAGAAGACATTCACTAGGTCCACGAACCAGGTCCGACGAGGCCACCCCAAAGTAATAAGAATCACAGGAAGTATGCTCCTGTTTGATGCAGGTGATCACCCCGGTGGAGGAGAGCAAACTGAGGAATAAGATAAATAAGCTTGAACCTCCACGGAACCACTAAGGCGTCTCGATTTTGACCCATATATGGCCAGTTTGGTATTGAGATGAGGAGCCATAAGGTCCAACTCCGGAACCCCCCACCTGAGAGTTATCTTGGAAAACACTTTGGGGTGAAGAGACCACTCCCTGGGGTGGAAGATCTGTCTGCTCAGGAAGTCTGTTTCCCAATTGTCCACCCTCAGGATGTGAATGGCCGATATGTGACAGTTGTGAGATTCCACCCACTGAAGGATGTGAGACACTTCTCTCATTGCCAGGGAACTCCCCTGATGATTGATATAGCCAACTGAAGTTATGTTGTCCAACTGGAATCTGATAAACCCGACAGAACGAAGTTGAGGCCATGCCATCAGAGCATTGAAAATGGCTCTCAATTCAAGAATATTGATTGGGAGGACTCCTCCAGCGACCAGGTTCCCAGAGTTTTCAAGGAACCGCAGACCGCTCCCCAGTCAAGAAGACTGGCATCCGTAGTCAATCTCCCACGTGCCTTGAGACAGGTGGTCCTGACAAAGTCACCAGGAGTGAGAGAGAATGTCTCATATGGATGTTCAGGCTGATCAGTTGAGATCAGAATGGTCGCCATTCCAATGCCTGAGCAAACATAGTTGTAAATGTCGCAGATGGAAGCATGCAAAAGGAATAATATCCATGGTAACCATCATAAAACTCACCACCTCCATTCATGCATTGAGCCACTGATGGACAAACATTGGACTGTAGAGATTGGCAGGCAGAAGCTTGGCTTGACGTTGATCCATCAAAAATATTTGCATCACAGACTAATCGATAATTGTTCCCAAAAAACACATCTACACACGTGATCCTGAAGGAGACAGAAGAGAGCCTGTGTGAAATCTTGCTAAAAAAGACAAGATGGACATTGAACCAATATAATTGTCCAGGTAAGGTGCCACAGCGATTCCTCGCATTCTGGCCACCACTAGAAGAGCCCCTAGAACCTTCATGAAGATCATTGGTGCGTAACAAGGCCAAAGGGTTGAGCTACAAACTGGAAATGATGGTCCAGAAAGGCAAAACGAAGGAACTGATCCCTGTGGTTTGGAACATGATGCATCCTTCAGGTCTATCGTGGTCATGAACTGACTCTCCTGAACAGAAGAATAGACCGGATAGTCTCCATCTTGAAGGACAGAACCCTCAGGAATTTGTTGAGACACTTTAAGTCCAGAATTGGACGAAATGTTCCCTCTTTTTTGGGAACCACAAACAGGTTTCAATAAAACCCTTGGCACCGTACTGAGAGGGGTACAGGGACAATCACTCCCATGGAGGATAAGTCTTTACACAATTCAATAAAGGCTGCCCCCTTCTCTGGATTTGAAGATAGCCTTGACAGAAGTAATCGGCCTCTAGGCCGACGAGAACTGAACCTTATTCTGTACCACTGGGAAACCACATCCAGGACCCAGGGGTCTTAAACATCCCGAAATCAATCGTCTTGAAAAAAAGGACAATCTGCCACCTCCTACATGATCTGGTCCTGGATCGGGGGTGCCCCTTCATGCTGATTTATCAGAGGAGGGCTTCTTGGACTGCTTGTTCTTGTTTCAAATTTGGTTAGGTTTCCAGGAGCTCTAGGGTTGGTCAGGCTTGGAAGAGGCCGGAGATATGTCCCTTGTTAAAACGAAAATTGCCAGATTGGCGACCCTTGGATCTAGACTTCTTGTCCTGTGGGAGGAAGGCACCCTTCCCTACGGTCAATGTGGAGATAATAGAATCCAGGCCTGGTCCAAACAGCATCTTCCCCTTAAAGGCTAAAGATAGAAGTCTGGACTTGGATACCATATCTGCAGACCAAGACTTCAGCCAGAGAGCTCTAAGTAAAAGGACTGTGAAACTAGACAGTATTAAGCCAAATAATTTCAATAATTGGGTCACAAATAAAGGAAATGGCCATCTTGAGGGCCTTAATCCCATCCTGAATGTCTTCTAGAGAAGTCTCAACCTGGACCATCTCCGACAAGAAGTCACACCAAAAGGTGGCAAGCTATCACAACCGCCGCTATGCTTGCAGCAATTTGCAAAAGAAGACCCATCTGATGAAAGTCTACATAGGTACCCCTCCATCTTACTGTCCATGGGGTCTCTAAAGGAGGTACTATCCTCAAAAAGGGATAGTAGTAGGCTAAGCCATCCTGGAGATGGCACCATCCACCTTGGGAATGTTACGCCATAACCTTAGATGAGAGTCAGGTACTGGGAACATCCACTTAAAATTAGCAGATGGAGAAGGGAATTCCTGGCTTCTCCCATTCCATAGAAATGATGTCTGCCATACAAGTAGATACAGGAAAAACCCTAAAGGAGCCCTGGGTCTAACATCATAAACACTGTCCATCTTAGGTTCGTCAGAGGGTTTAGGCTCAGGTACTTCCAGGGTCGATAAAACATCCTTGAGTATAAAGTGAAGATGCTCCAGTCTAAATCTGAAGGTTAACTCCTCATGTTCCACTGGTTTATCCTCAGCAGAGTCTGAATTAAATAGTTCACCATCCGAAGCTACAGAGGTATGTTCATCCTTAGAATGTTGAGAGAATTGATACCTGCGCTTCTGACGAAACATGTATTACCTTTCTCTTGCCTGAAAAGGGTAAGGAACTTAATGCAGCAGAAACTGTGCAGCAAAGTCCACTGGTAAAAAGATAGCCCCAGAAGAGGACTGAGTTGTGCCACAGGAAACTGCTGGTGCGACATTAAGGGACGGGGATTGAGGAAAAAGTGGCATGCTCTGGAAAATAGAGTCCTGAGAGGGATTAATCTGTTGGCAGGGAACCAAGGTATGGAATCCCTTAGCCTTGGATCTTAAAATAGAATCAGCAAAACAAAATTTTCTGCGCTAAACAACCCTCATTCATCTGATATTCAAAATATAACAGACTAGCAATGATAGAAAATAATAAAGGAGACCATGCAGAACCCCTTATGTAGTCACTATTGATAAAAATAAAAATAAACACTCCAACTCAAAGGGACAAGTGAACACAATAAGTTTCTCAGGTGGTATTAACCGCAATGAAAATAATGTCCAAGTGAACACAATAAGTTTCCCAGGTGGTATTAACCGCAATGAAAATAATGTCCAGCACAGAGTCTGCAATCAAGTAAACAGTAATAACTGTGTCTCAGATGCCGTAAAATCTCTCACCAAACAGTTCAATCAGTCGACTTGCTACGGTAAGCTTGAATATTACCCGACTTCTGGAGGTAAGAAGATAGGTGAAGCTGGTCCGTGTGCGCTGTTGTACTCCACGTACCCTGAAGCCACACAAGCGTGTCTGGTGATGACATCACTCCGTATCAACTACGGAAACAGAGGTGCTGCTATTCTGAAGCTGGGTTCTTCTCTCCACAGCCAACGGGAACATATAAGAAAGATAGGGAAAAAAAGCGCAACCTCGATTCAAGTGGATTTTATTACACTCTTAACAAATAATAAAGCGCAAGGTAAGTAATGCACTTACCAAATACATAAGATATAAAGGCACATAGAGATTGAGCAGGCAAGACAGGAACAGCAGGGTACACCGGTAAAAATCTCCACTTCCCACCAGGTAGATTCCGGATCCCATATACACCTTCTGGCCTGTAGCAGCTTAAAGATCTGTAGTGTATATCAGTCATACATCAAATGTGAACACCTCAATGCGTTTCCCCCCTCTGAACGGACGGGCTTTCTCAAGAGGAAATGTGATAATGGTCTATGCCTATAGTATGATCCCTCTATACGTGTGTTAATTACCATATCATAGGAAAAACATGTGTTGTCTACCTTAGGGCACACCTATTGGGCTACGTCATTATTCTGAACAGGACACAACACCAAAACATCCCTTAGATGTTATTCAACTAATGGGTGTCATCATAGTCTGCTTTATATATCCCAACATTTAGAAGGACACATGAATATCTAAATTCCAGGCAATATGAATAGGGATTGCCTGTATAAAATATAAATAGAATTTTCAAAAACTTAAAATCACTCCCTAAGTGAAACTATTCTACTTAAACCCTATGTATACAATACTATTTAAAACAAAGCATTTTTTAGTTTTAGTTTTGTTTTGGATCATAACCTTTCCTTAAAAATGTACTTTCTAGGTATTCAGCTTCTTTATTGAAATTATCAATATGGGTACAGTTCCTCCTCATCCTCACAAATTGACTATACAGGATATTTTGAATCCAACTCTTTTTGTGAGCGCTTTTAAAATCTATAAAGCTATTTCTCTCAGTGGGTTTTTTAAAATTAGAAACTGCAATTGTGTTATTGGTATCTGTATATAGGATCAAGTCTAAAAATTCAATAGAGGTCTTGGAATGTTTACCTGTGAATTTTAAATTCAAATCATTTTGATTAAGGTAACCATAAAATTCCATTATTTCAGGTTTATTACCCCTCCACAAGATGATAATATCATCTATATAGCGGTGATATTTGACTATATTATGTCCATACTTACTGCCATTCCATATATAAAGATTTTCAAAGTGATTCATAAAAAGATTTGCATATGAGGGTGCAAATGTTGTCCCCATAGCTGTCCCCTGGGTTTGTAAGTAAAACACCCCCTCAAACAGGAAATAGTTGTAAGTATGAACATAATACAGTCAATCAAAAATTTGGCCTGGATACCTGAAAAATCATGTTTAACTAATTCTGCTTCTATAGCACCTACACCTGCATCGTGTGGTATGCAGGTGTACAGTGCAGAGACATCACAAGTGATCCACCACATGTTGTCCTCCCATACTGTTCCCTCAAAAATTTGGATGACTCCCTTTGTGTCTTTTAAAAAAGCTTGTGTCTGCTTGACTATTGGTTGTAAAAAGAAGTCCACATACTATGATAGATTGTCACAAAGAGAGCCAAGGCCGGAGACTATGGGTCTCCCCGGTGGATTGGCAAGGTCTTTGTGCACTTTTGGCAAGTGATAGAATAGAGGAATATTGGGATGAGCATTAGATACAAACCTATATTCATTAATATTAAGTATCCCTGCGTTTTTAGCTTCCATCAGTAATTTTTCCAAATCCTTACTAAACTTAACTGTAGGGTCAAGTTTCCGGATTCTGTAAGTTTTTGTGTCATTTAGAAGTTTGTGAGCCTCTTCCAGATAGTGATTTCTCTTCTGGATCACTATCCCTCCGCCCTTATCAGCAGAGCGGATCACAATATCTTGATTTTGACATAATCTTTTAAGGGCTTTCCTTTCTAATATACTCAGATTATCATTAAATTTGTTTAGAATTCTGTTATTATCTTTAAATGCAGATTCTATATCGTTTAGTACCAGTTTGGTAAATATAGGAATTTGATCACCCTGGGACCCTACAGGATAGAATGTGGTTTTCCTCTTGAAACTAGAATGTAAAATTTCGGGAGATGGATCGTGTATAGACAAATTTAAAAGATCCTCTAATTCAATATTGCTCAAACACTCAAAACCGGTGTCACACTGAGAAGCTTCTAATGTCCCTTCCCCTTCCAAGTTATGTAAAACCTTTATGGAATCCAGATCTGATGCTTCTATATAGTCAACATTATGTTTAGGTCTATTTAAAGGATTTTTTTAAAAATGTCTCTTTAAGGTTAATTTCCTTATATATTTATGGACATCCACAAATGTCTCAAATTTATTGCGTATAGATTTTGGGGCAAAATTTAAACCTTTATTAAGTAACTTGATTTCCTCATTACTCAAATCAATTTCTGCTAAGTTAAAAATCTCCGTCTTGTCTCATTCTAATTTATTCTTCTTCTCTCTTATTGTCTGTACTCTTCTCCCTGCTCGGGCTCCTCGTCTATTTCTAAAGACCTTTTCCCCGGTCTTATTTGCATTGATACAGTGCTCAGAGGGAGAGGAAGGTCTGGTTCTATATGGCCCTCTCAATTCCCTAAAAAATTATGATTATTTTCCACATCATTGCTTTTGGGTCTCGCACCTGTTCTATCCCAAACATTCTTAGTTTGGGGCTCACTATAACGATTGAAAGGTTCAAACCTATTCGTAGTTGGAATGTGAAAACCTAAATGTTCAGGGTTCTTATAGGTATTTTGTTCCCTTGCATGGTGATATCCTTTTGGGGATTGATTATAGTGGTTTTGATGATTTCTCCACATGGGAACAGAATTCCTATAATGAGGTCTATGTTCTGTTTGGGGATAATAAGATCTTGATGAGCTAAGTTCATGATTGTTCTCATAGTCATATTGATTTCTCCTAAAATTTGGTTCTTTAGAGTATCTAGGCTGCCAGGAATTATTAGATGTTGGCATAGATTTGAACAAATCATTATTTTTCTCTGTCTGTGTTATTTTCTTACTATTAAAATTGTGGTTACTCAAATTTATTTGAGTGTTGTGACTCCCAGCCCCCTTAATGGTTTTATTGAGCTTAACCTCTCGCTTATAGGTATAGACCCTATTTTCTTTGAAATCTTCCATGTCTCTGACCAATTTCTTATGTTTATTGGCTTGTAATTCAGAGTCCAAGTTTTTAATTCTAAGTTGTATGCTCATTTCTCTATTGATCCTTTTTTCTTCTGACTTAAAAATTTGAATTTTATGGGTTAACTCTTTAATCTCAGTTTTACTTTTCTCCAGCTTTTGTTCCCTATATTTTATGAGGATTTTGATCAGTTTAATGGAGCATTCGTGCAGTGCGGTTTCCCATTCTGTTGCATGCTCCACTTCCTCAAGCTCAAAGGCCGGATTTTTAAAGATCCTAAGACCCCTAGGTATGATGTTACGTAACACATAATTATCCAAAAGGATAAGATCCTGCCAGTCCTTGGTATCAGACTCTAATTTGTGTTCTAGTGATTTAAATAAAATCTCTGGGTCATCAGGTGTAATGTTAATAGTGTTGGCATCTAAATTAAGCAAGTTTATATCTCTCTGCCTGTGTTCCCTGATGGCACATTCCCCAAAAACATCTGACATAATTTTGTAAGTATGTCTAGAAAAGCTGAATAATATACAACTAAATATAAACCTAGTACAAAACAGTAAATAGACAGATCTCCTTAATTCTAATATTCAATCTAAATGGATGAGGGGAAAATCGCAGATTGTAAAAAGAAACACACAAAGTAAAATCAGCAAAACAAAACTTTCTGCGCTAAACAACCCTCATTCATCTGATATTCAAAATATGACAGACTACCAATAATAGAAAATAATAAAGGAGACCATGCAGAACCTATTAATACAAATAAAAATAAACACTCCAACTCAAAGGGCCAAGTGAACACAATAAGTTTCTCAGGTGGTATTAACCACAATGAAAATAATGTCCAAGTGAACACAATAAGTTTCTCAGGTGGTATTAACCGCAATGAAAATAATGTCCAGCACAGAGTCTGCAATCAAGTAAAAAGTAATAACTGCGTCTCAGATGCCGTAAAATCTCTCACCAAACAGTTCAATCAGTCGACTTGCTACGGTAAGCTTGAATATTACCCGACTTCTGGAGGTAAGAAGATAGGTGAAGCTGGTCCGTGTGCGCTGTTGTACTCCACGTACCCTGAAGCCACACTTTGCACATTTTTAATGTTTTAAAATATTTTTTAAGAAAGATCCTTTTAAAAAATTGCTTTGTTTTAAATAGTATTGTATACATAGGGTTTAAGTAGAATAGTTTCACTTAGGGAGTGATTTTAACTTTTTGAAAATTCTATTGATCTATTTATATTTTATACAGGCAATCCCTATTCATATTGCCTGGAATTTAGATATTCATGTGTCCTTCTATATGTTGGGATATATAAAGCAGACTATGATGACACCCATTAGTTGAATAACATCTAAGGGGTGTTTTGGTGTTGTGTCCTGTTCAGAATAATGACGTAGCCCAATAGGTGTGCCCTAAGGTAGACAACACATGTTTTTCCTATGATATGGTAATTAACACACGTATATAGGGATCATACATTTGATGTATGACTGATATACACTACAGATCTTTAAGCTGCTACAGGCCAGAAGGTGTATTTGGGATCTGGAATCTACCTGGTGGGAAGTGGAGATTTTTACCGGTGTACCCTGCTGTTCCTGTCTTGCCTGCTCAATTTCTATGTGCCTTTTTATCTTACGTATTTGGTAAGTGCATTACTTACCTTGCGCTTTGTTATTTGTTAAGAGGTTGCGCTTTTGTTTCCTATCTTTCTTATGGATCTTAAAATAGAACTAACACACACAGAACAGAACTGTGTAGGGGGGCATACAGAGGCCTCTTTGCAATATAAGCATTTAGTGGAGTACAAAATAGGGGGGGGTATCTGCATTCCCTAAAGAGTCAAAAATCATACTCCATAGCTGGGCTAGGATAGATAAACGCCCAGAAAATAACAAAATCAGCAAAAAATTAATCTAGATACCGGCACCTCACACTAACCGCTCTGTGGCCAGGGTACTTATTACTCAGTTAGATTAAGGAGAAGCCGGTACCGCATCTGATCTTTAACGGAACAAACAAGAAGGGAAAGACGCCATACCACGTGGCATTGCGTGTAATAAGGCCCGCCCCTGCTGCAGACTAAAGCACGCAAAAACTGCGCAAATCACTGCGATTGGGGGGTACAATGACAAAAATAAACAGTAAATGTCATTTAAATAAAAATCTCTCACAATATAAAGGCTATAAGCCCCCACACATGCCAGTAAAAAAAAATTTATGCGTACCTGATAAATTTGTTTCTTTTTAGACACGATGAGTCCACAGATTTCATCCTTACTTTTGGGATTACACCTCCTGGTCAGCAGGAGGAGGCAAAGAGTACCACAGCAGAGCTGCTATATAGCTCCTCCCTTCCTTCCTACTCCAGTCATTCGAATGAAGTTAGGAAGAGAAAGGAAAAGCCAAGGTGCAGAGGTGTCTGAAGTTTACCAAAAATAATAACCTGTCTCATAGAACAGGACAGGCAGTGGACTCGTGTCTAAAAAGAAACAAATTTATCAGGTAAGCATACATTTTCTTTTCTTTTTAAAGACACAAGTCCACGGATTTAATCCTTACTTGTGGGATACAATACCAAAGCTAGAGTACACGGATTATAAGGGAGGGACAAGACAGGAAAACTAAACGGAAGGCACCACTGCTTGAAGAACCTTTCTCCCAAAAACAGCCTGAGCTGAGGCAAAAGTATCGAATTTGTAAAATTTAGAAAAAGTGTGAAGAGAGGACCAAGTTGCAGCCTTGCAAATCTGTTCTACAGAAGCATCATTTTTGAATGCCCATGAGGAAGCAACAGCCCTGGTGGAATGAGCCGTAACTCTTTCAGGAGGCTGCTGTCCAGCAGTCTCATATGCGAAACGGATGATACTCTTCAGCCAAAAAGAAAGAGGTAGCCGTAGCTTTCTGACCCTTACGTTTTCCAGAAAAAATGATAGAGAAGACGATTGACGAAAATCCTTAGTCGCTTTCAAGTAAAATTTTAAGGCACAGACTACGTCCAAATTGTGCAGCAGACGTTCCTTCTGAGGAGGAGGATTAGGACACAAGGAAGGAATAACAATCTCCTGATTAATGTTCTTGCCTGAAACAACCTTAGGAAGAAAACCAAGTTTAGTACGTAACACCACCTTACCCGAATGAAAAATAAGGTAAGGAGAATTATATTGTAATGCCGACAGCTCCGACACTCTTCGAGCAGAAGAAATGGCAACAAGAAATAAAACTTTCCAAGATAACAACTTAATATATATGGAATGCATAGGTTCAAATGGAACCCCTTGAAGAACTTTAAGAACTAAATTCAAACTCCATGGAAAAGCAATTGGCTTAAACACAGGCCTGACTCTAATCAAAGCCTGACAAAAGATTGAATATCAGGTACCTCTGCCAGACGCTTGAGCAACAAAATAGAAAAGGCAGAGATCTGACCCTTTAGGGAACTTGCTGATAAACCCTTCTCCAATCCTTCTTGGAGAAAAGACAAAATCCTGGGAATCCTAACTCTACTCCATGAGTAGCCCTTGGATTGACACCCATAAAGATATTTACGCCATATCTTATGGTAAATCTTCCTAGTTACAGGCTTACGTGCCTGAATTAAGGTATCTATGACCGAATCAGAGAAACCCCGCTTGGATAAGATTAAGCGTTCAATCTCCAAGCAGTCAGTTGAAGAGAAACTAGATTCGGGTGAAGGAAGGGTCCCTGAATGAGAAGGTCCTTCCTCAATGGAAGCTTCTAAGGCGGCAGAGATGACGTCTACCAGATCGACATACCAAATCTCGCGAGGCCACGCAGCAGCGATGAGGATCCCTGATGCCTTCTCCTGTTTGATTCGAGCAATAACCCGGGGAAGAAGCGCAAACGGGGGGAATAGATATGCCAGGCTGAAGGACCAAGGAACTGCCAAGGCATCTATCAGCTTGGCCTGGGGATCCCTGGACCCGTATCTCGGAAGCTTGGCATTCTGACGAGATGCCATGAGATCCAGCTTCGGCCAACCCCATCTGAGAATCAGGTTGGAGAATATTTCCGGATGGAGTTCCCACTCTCCTGGATGAAAGGTCTGCCTGCTCAGAAAATCTGCCTCCCAGTTGTCCGCCCCTGGGATGTGGATCACCGAAAAATGGGCCTCCGCCCACTGGATTATCTTGGCTACCTTGTTCATCGCTAAAGAACTCCTTGTTCCTCCCTGATAATTGATGTAAGCCACCGTCGTTATGTTCTCCGATTGGAATCTGATGAATTGTGTCGAAGCCAACTGAGTCCAGGCCCAAAGCACATTGAAGATCGCCCTCAGCTCTAGGATGTTGATGGGAAGGAGTCCATACTCACCGAGCCTATAAAGAGCCCCAGACCGCTCCCCATCCTAAAAGACTGGCATCCGTTGTCACGATCACCCATGAAGGTCTGCAAAAGCATGTCCCCTGGGACAGATGATCCAGAGACAACCACCATTGAAGACAGTCCCTTGTCTCCTGTTCCAGGGTTATTCGAGGAGACAAATCTGTATAATCTCCATTCCACTGCCTGAGCATGCTTAGCTGCAGAGGCCTGAGGTGAAACCGAGCAAATGGTATGAAGTCCATTGCCACCACCATCAATCCGATTACCTCCATGCACTGAGCCACTGATGGCTGAGGAGTGGACTGAAGGGCTCGACATGTATTCAGAATCTTTGACTTTCTGACCTCTGTCAGAAAAATCCTCATGGATATAGAGTTGATTAGAGTTCCCAAGAAGGGTACCCTTGTGTTCGGAATTAAAGAACTCTTTTCCAGATTTACCTTCCACCCGTCAGTTCTCAGGAAGGATAGTACAATGTCGGTATGGGACCTTGTTTGCTGGTAAGATGACTCCTGGATTAGAATATCGTCCAGATAAGGCGCCACTGCAATGCCCTGCGGTCTTAGAACTGCCAGCAGAGACCCCAAAACCTTTGTGAAAATTCTGGGTGCCGTGGCCAGACCGAAAGGAAGAGCCACAAACTGAAAGTGTTTGTCCAGAAAGGCAAACCTCAGGAACTTGTTATGATCTCTGTGGATAAGAACATGAAGATATGCATCCTTTAAATCCACTGTCGTCATAAATTGACCCTCCTGGATCAATGGAAGAATGGTACGAATAATTTCCATCTTGAATGATGGAACTCTGAGAAACTTGTTTAGACTCTTGAGGTCTAAGATAGGTCTGAAGGTTCCAACCTTTTTGGGAACTACAAACAGATTTGAACAAAAACCCTGCCCCTGTTCCTGTATTGGAACGGGACAAATTACTCCCATGGAAGAGAGGTCCCTTACACAATGTAAGAACGCCTCTCTTTTTATCTGGTTGGCAGATAATCTTGAAAGAAGAACTCTTCCTCGAGGGGAAGAATTTCTGAACTCTAGTTTGTATCCCTGAGACACTATTTCTATAGCCCAGGGATCCTGAACATCCCGCACCCAAGCCTGAATGAAGAAGGAAAGTCGGCCCCCTACCAGATCCGGTCCCAGATCAGGGGCAAACCCTTCATGCTGACTTGTAATCAGCGGCGGGTTTCTTGGATTGTTTACCCTTGTTCCAAGAGTGGTTGGGTTTCCAAGTTGACTTGGATTGCGAATAGTTTCCTTCCTGTTTAGAGGAGGAAGAGAAAGAATTTCCCTTGAAATTTCGAAAGGAACGGAAATTACTCTGTCATCCCTTCTGCTTATTTCTTTTGTCTTGAGGGAGGAAATGACCCTTGCCTCCTGTGATGTCAGAGATAATTTCCTTCAATCCAGGTCCAAACAAGGTCTTTCCCCTATAGGGAATTGCCAAGAGCTTAGATTTGGATGATACATCCGCAGACCAAGGTTTCAACCATAAGGCTCTGCGGGCTAGAATAGAAAAACCTGAACTTTTAGCTGCCAATTTAGTAATTTGCAATGAAGCATCTGTTATAAAAGCGTTTGCAAATTTCAGAGCTTTAATCTGATCCTGGATTTCTTCTAAGGAAGTCTCAGTCTTAAGAGATTCCGCAAGAGCATCAAAACAATAAGCTGCCGCACTGGTGACAGTAACAATGCATGCAGCAGGTTGTAACAGCAAACCCTGGTGAACATAGATCTTGTCCATGGGGTCCTTGAAAGCACAACTATCCTCAATAGGAATAGTAGTTCATTTGGCCAAGGTGGAAATAGCCCCCTCCACCTTAGGAACTGATTGCCAAGTTTCCTTGACAGCATCCGCGATTGGGAACATTTTCTTGATAATAGGAGAAGGAGAGAAGGGAATACCAGGTCTCTCCCATTCCTTAGAGATAAACTACGAAGTTCGCTTGGGAACTGGAAAAACCTCTGAGTAAGAAGGAACCTCTCAGTATCTGTCTAACTTACTCAATTTCTCAGGAACGACCACTCCCGCGGAGTCACAGTCGTCCAAAGTCACTAAAACCTCCCTGAGTAACAGCGGAGGTGTTCTAGTTTAAACCTGAAAGAAACAACTTCTGAATCAGTCAAAGGTAATTTCACCTTTCGATAGAACCTCCATACCCTCTATCTCTGATCCCTGGGAGGGTACATCCGTGGTTGTCACCAGAGCATTAGAAACTTAATTGACCACATAATTGTCCTTCCATGTTTGTTTGCTTTGAAGTATAGGAAAGGCAGATAATGCCTCAGACAAAGTAGAAGACATGACTGCAGCTATATCCCTTAATGAAACTGCAGCAGAAACTTGAAACACGAAGTACAGGGCACTGCTTGGGCAGGCGTTAAGGGTTGGGACGTTTGGGGAGAAATCTGTGGCATACTCTGACTCTCATTGTTAGACTCCTGAGAGGCATCCGCCATTGGCAATTTCTTATCATGAAAAATGTTTTCCTTATAGCTTAGAGTCCTCTCAATACATGAGGGACAAAAGGGAACAAGAGGTTCCACATTGGCATCCAAACACTTTGCACAAGTAACATTTTCTAAGTCCATACTATAAAAAACAGGCCAGAAAATGAAATAAACAACAATTTTGAAATTTTGCCTCCAAATTTATACTGGCCCTTTAAATTTACAACTCAGAACTCTCTTACTATATGAGAGAAAGAGTAATGTAAAAAGAAGTAGTAATATTAGAAATAATACTATGCCTTTAATTAGTAACTGAAGTTAATTTACTGTATAGAACAAAATAACACTGTGCCTTTAAGAATTAAATGTAGCCGTTTTTTACTGTGCTGAGCAGAAAAGGAAATTTATGCTTACCTGAAAAATTTATTTATTTTACAATATGACGAGTTCACGGATTTCATCCTTACTTATGGGATTACGCCTCCTGGTCAGCAGGAGGAGGCAAAGAGCTCCACAGCAGAGCTGTATATATATATATAGCTCCTCCCTTCCCTTCCACTCCAGTCATTCGACCGAAGTTAGGAAGAGAAAGGAAAAGCCAAGGAGCAGAGGTGACTGAAGTTTAACAAAAATAAAGACCTGTCTTAGAAAATGACAGGGTGGGCCGTGGACTTGTCATATGGTAAAAGAAATAAATTTATCAGGTAAGCATAAATTTCCTTTTACAAGATATGACGAGACCACGGATTTCATCCTTACTTATGGGATACAATACCAAAGCTATAGGACACGGATGAAAGGGAGGGACAAGACAGGAACCTAAACGGTAGGCACCACTGCTTGAAGAACCTTTCTCCCAAAAACAGCCTCGGACGAGGCAAAAGTATAAAATTTGGAAAATTTGGAAAAAGTGTGGAGACGACCAAGTTGCAGCCTTGCAAATCTGTTCAACAGAAGCATAATTTTTAAATGCCCATGAGGAAGCCACAGCCCTAGTAGAGTGAGCCGTAATTCTTTCAGGAGGCTGCTGTCCAGCAGTCTCATATGCAAAACGGATGATACTCTTCAGCCAAAAAGAAAGAGAGGTAGCCGTAGCTTTCTGGCCCCTACACTTTCCAGAAAAAACAACAAATAATGAAGATGATTGCCAAAAATATTTAGTCGCCTGCAAGTAAAACTTCAGGGCACGGACCACGTCCAAGTTATGTAACAGGCGCTCCTTCTTAGAAGAAGGATTAGGACACAAGGAAGGAACAACAATTTCCTGATTAATATTCTTATTAGAAACAACCTTAGGAAGGAAACCGGGTTTGGTATATAAAACCACCTTATAAGAATGAAAAATAAGATAAGGAGAATCACATTGTAAAGCTGAAAGCTCAGAAACTCTGCGAGCAGAGGAAAACATAATTTATGCTTACCTGATAAATTCCTTTCTCCTGTAGTGTAGTCAGTCCACGGGTCATCCATTACTTATGGGATTATAACTCCTCCCTAACAGGAAGTGCAAGAGGATCACCCAAGCAGAGCTGCTATATAGCTCCTCCCCTCTACGTCATACCCAGTCATTCGACCGAAAACCAAACGAGAAAGGAGAAACTATAGGGTGCAGTGGTGACTGGAGTATAATTTAAAATTTAGACCTGCCATAAAAAACAGGGCGGGCCGTGGACTGACTACACTACAGGAGAAAGGAATTTATCAGGTAAGCATAAATTATGTTTTCTCCTGTTAAGTGTAGTCAGTCCACGGGTCATCCATTACTTATGGGATACCAATACCAAAGCTAAAAGTACGCGGATGACGGGAGGGACAGGCAGGCTCTTTACACGGAAGGAACCACTGCCTGAAGAACCTTTCTCCCAAAAATAGCCTCCGAAGAAGCAAAAGTGTCAAATTTGTAAAATTTGGAAAAAGTGTGAAGTGAAGACCAAGTCGCAGCCTTGCAAATCTGTTCAACAGAGGCCTCATTCTTAAAGGCCCAAGTGGAAGCCACAGCTCTGGTAGAATGAGCTGTAATTCTTTCAGGAGGCTGCTGTCCAGCAGTCTCATAGGCTAAACGTATTATGCTACGAAGCCAAAAGGAGAGAGAGGTGGCCGAAGCCTTTTGACCTCTCCTCTGTCCAGAATACACGACAAACAAGGAAGAAGTTTGTCGAAAATCTTTAGTTGCCTGTAAATAAAATTTCAGGGCACGGACAACGTCCAGATTGTGCAGAAGACGTTCCTTCTTTGAAGAAGGGTTGGGGCACAATGATGGAACAACAATCTCTTGATTGATATTCCTGTTGGTAACTACCTTAGGTAAAAACCCAGGTTTAGTACGCAGGACTACCTTGCCTGAATGGAAAATCAGATAAGGAGAATCACAATGTAAGGCAGATAACTCAGAGACTCTTCGAGCCGAGGAAATAGCCATTAAAAACAGAACTTTCCAAGATAACAGTTTGATATCAATGGAATGAAGGGGTTCAAACGGAACACCCTGTAAAACGTTAAGAACTAAGTTTAAACTCCATGGCGGAGCAACCGTTTTAAACACAGGCTTAATCCTGGCCAAAGCCTGACAAAAAGCCTGAACGTCTGGAACTTCTGACAGACGTTTGTGTAGAAGGATGGACAAAGCTGAGATTTGTCCCTTTAACGAACTAGCGGATAAACCCTTTTCTAAACCTTCTTGTAGAAAGGATAATATCCTAGGAATCCTAACCTTACTCCATGAGTAACTCTTGGATTCGCACCAATGCAAGTATTTGCGCCATATTTTATGGTAAATTCTCCTGGTAACAGGCTTCCTAGCCTGTATCAAGGTATCAATCACTGACTCCGAAAATCCACGCTTTGATAGAATCAAGCGTTCAATCTCCATGCAGTCAGCCTCAGAGAAATTAGATTTGGATGTTTGAAGGGACCCTGCACCAGAAGGTCCTGTCTCAGAGGTAGAGACCATGGTGGACAGGACGATATGTCCACTAGGTCTGCATACCAGGTCCTGGGTGGCCACGCAGGCGCTATTAGAATCACCAATGCTCTCTCCTGTTTGATCCTGGCAATCAATCGAGGAAGCATCGGGAAGGGTGGAAACACATAAGCCATGTTGAAGACCCAAAGTGCTGTCAGAGCATCTATCAGAACCGCTCCCGGGTCTCTGGACCTGGATCCGTAATAAGGAAGTTTGGCGTTCTGGCGAGACGCCATGAGATCCAGATCTGGTCTGCCCCAACGCCGAAGAATTTGGGCAAAGACCTCCGGATGAAGTTCCCACTCCCCCGGATGAAAAGTCTGGCGACTTAGATAATCCGCTTCCCAGTTCTCCACGCCTGGGATGTGGATCGCTGATAGGTGGCAAGAGTGAGACTCTGCCCAGTGCATTATCTTTGAGACTTCCATCATTGCTAGGGAACTCCTTGTCCCTCCCTGATGGTTGATGTAAGCCACAGTCGTGATGTTGTCCGACTGAAACCTGATGAACCTCAGAGTTGCTAACTGAGGCCAAGCCAGAAGGGCATTGAAAACTGCTCTTAATTCCAGAATATTTATGGGAAGGATTCCGGTCTGCCCCACCTGAGAATCAGGGTGGCAAAGACCTCCGGATGGAGTTCCCATTCCCCCGGATGAAATGTCTGCTCGAAAAATCCGCCTCCCAGTTGTCCACTCCTGGGATGTAGATTGCTGACAGATAACAAGAGTGAGCCTCCGCCCACTGAATTATCTTTGATACTTCTGTCATCGTGTAATTTGTGGTCTCATGTGTCTTGAGGTGCGCCAATACCTGCTCTTATTATTATATACATTTTAGTCACTTTGGTAGCACTCCACAATATGTGCATTTAAAAACATATGCTTTTATTAGATGTGCTTAACCATTTTTTCTTACTGATTTATCACTGGGGAAACTGACCAAAGCCCTTTGGTTTAAAGCACTCCACCCAGCTCAGGTGTGTTCCTGACACAGATATTTAACTGTGTGTATATAAAGCCAGAAAACCTCATCCCATGCAGTCTGGATGAGAGGTAAAGTATTGTAATGTTGGAATGTTATTTTGGTATATTAGAATTGTATTGGCTAACTTCATAGTGTTAAGAGGTGTTGAGAAGGCAATTTTTTGCAGCATTGGGAAACAAGTTTGAAGTATGTGTAATAACATGTAGCCAGGAAGCCTCATCCTATGCAGTCTGGATGAGAGATTGGAAATCCTATTTTGATATATTAGAATTGTATTCTTGAGCTTAATTTGGCTTAAATTTTAGAGTTAGGACCAGTCTTTTATGGGACACCTTGAAAGTGGTGACTGGCTTAAGCAGAATATGGCCATATTGTGTGACTAAGATCCCATCTTTATTTAAAAAAAATTTTAAAAAATTATGAAATATTAAGAAGGCAATTTTTGCAGCATTAATGAAAAAATGAAAAAAGTTAAAACATGTGGAATAATTTGTGGTCTCATGTGTCTTGAGGTGCGCCAATACCTGCTCTTATTATTATATACATTTTGGTCACTTTGGTAGCACTCCACACTATGTGCATTTAAAAACATATGCTTTTATTAGATGTGCTTAACCATTTTTTCTTACTGATTTATCACTGGGGAAACTGACCAAAGCCCTTTGGTTTAAAGCACTCCACCCAGTTCAGGTGTGTTCCTGACACAGATATTTAACTGTGTGTATATAAAGCCAGAAAACCTCATCCCATGCAGTCTGGATGAGAGGTATAGTATTGTAATGTTGGAATGTTATTTTGGTATATTATAATTGTATTGGCTAACTTCATAGTGTTAAGAGGTGTTGAGAAGGCAATTTTTTGCAGCATTGGGAAACAAGTTTGAAGTATGTGTAATAACATGTAGCCAGGAAGCCTCATCCTATGCAGTCTGGATGAGAGATTGGAAATCCTATTTTGATATATTAGAATTGTATTCTTGAGCTTAGCTTGGCTTAAATTTTAGAGTTAGGACCAGTCTTTTATGGGACACCTTGAAAGTGGTGACTGGCTTAAGCAGAATATGGCCATATTGTGTGACTAAGATCCCATCTTTATTTAAAAATTTTTTTTAAAAATTATGAAATATTAAGAAGGCAATTTTTGCAGCATTAATGAAAAAATGAAAAAAGTTAAAATATGTGGAATAATTTGTGGTCTCATGTGTCTTGAGGTGCGCCAATACCTGCTCTTATTATTATATACATTTTGGTCACTTTGGTAGCACTCCACACTATGTGCATTTAAAAACATATGCTTTTATTAGATGTGCTTAACCATTTTTTCTTACTGATTTATCACTGGGGAAACTGACCAAAGCCCTTTGGTTTAAAGCACTCCACCCAGTTCAGGTGTGTTCCTGACACAGATATTTAACTGTGTGTATATAAAGCCAGAAAACCTCATCCCATGCAGTCTGGATGAGAGGTATAGTATTGTAATGTTGGAATGTTATTTTGGTATATTAGAATTGTATTGGCTAACTTCATAGTGTTAAGAGGTGTTGAGAAGGCAATTTTTTGCAGCATTGGGAAACAAGTTTGAAGTATGTGTAATAGCATGTAGCCAGGAAGCCTCATCCTATGCAGTCTGGATGAGAGATTGGAAATCCTATTTTGATATATTAGAATTGTATTCTTGAGCTTAGCTTGGCTTAAATTTTAGAGTTAGGACCAGTCTTTTATGGGACACCTTGAAAGTGGTGACTGGCTTAAGCAGAATATGGCCATATTGTGTGACTAAGATCCCATCTTTATTTAAAAAAAATTAAAAAAAATTATGAAATATTAAGAAGGCAATTTTTGCAGCATTAATGAAAAAATGAAAAAAGTTAAAATATGTGGAATAATTTGTGGTCTCATGTGTCTTGAGGTGCGCCAATACCTGCTCTTATTATTATATACATTTTGGTCACTTTGGTAGCACTCCACACTATGTGCATTTAAAAACATATGCTTTTATTAGATGTGCTTAACCATTTTTTCTTACTGATTTATCACTGGGGAAACTGACCAAAGCCCTTTGGTTTAAAGCACTCCACCCAGTTCAGGTGTGTTCCTGACACAGATATTTAACTGTGTGTATATAAAGCCAGAAAACCTCATCCCATGCAGTCTGGATGAGAGGTATAGTATTGTAATGTTGGAATGTTATTTTGGTATATTAGAATTGTATTGGCTAACTTCATAGTGTTAAGAGGTGTTGAGAAGGCAATTTTTTGCAGCATTGGGAAACAAGTTTGAAGTATGTGTAATAACATGTAGCCAGGAAGCCTCATCCTATGCAGTCTGGATGAGAGATTGGAAATCCTATTTTGATATATTAGAATTGTATTCTTGAGCTTAGCTTGGCTTAAATTTTAGAGTTAGGACCAGTCTTTTATGGGACACCTTGAAAGTGGTGACTGGCTTAAGCAGAATATGGCCATATTGTGTGACTAAGATCCCATCTTTATTTTAAAAAAAATTAAAAACATTATGAAATATTAAGAAGGCAATTTTTGCAGCATTAATGAAAAAATGAAAAAAGTTAAAATATGTGGAATAATTTGTGGTCTCATGTGTCTTGAGGTGCGCCAATACCTGCTCTTATTATCTTGATGTTGTCCGATTGAAATCAGATGAATTTGGCCGAAGCCAACTGAGGCCAAGCCTGAAGAGCATTGAATACTGCCGTCAGCTCCAGAATATTGATTGGAAGTAGAGACTCAGACCGAGTCCACACACCCTGAGCCTGCACCCCATCCTAGAAGACTGGCGACTGTTGTCACTATCACCCATGAGGGTCTGTGGAAGCACGTCCCTTGGGACAGATGATCCTGTGACAACCACCAAAAAAGAGTGTCTCTTGTCTCCTGATCTAGGTCTATCTGAGGAGACAAATCTGCATAATCTCCATTCCACTGTCTGAGCATGCTCAGTTGCAGAGACCTGAGATGAAAATAATTGTCTCTGTAATTCTGAAAAGAATGGTTGAGTACTGTTGTGCAGAAAACAAACCAAAAACCACAGAATACTTGCTGCAAACAGACCTTGTTATGAAAGTCAAAGTTTTAGCTAAAAAACGCAGACCACTGCCTGTGGGTCATGACTTAGTTTGGACACCGCATGGAGAATATTGCGGTACGGAGAGACCGATGACACCATACTCCGCACAGTCATTGCTCCGCACAATAAAATTTGACCAGGAAAATATTTTACTGTCTCTTTAAAATGTAAAAAGAACAACATTATTCCTTTATTATATGCAAAAATCAGCAGCTATGATTTAACACATAACCCTTGGGATGGGAGGCAGAGAACCTCCGGACCCCCCCCCCCCTCTGGTGGTTAAATAAATTAAACTGTCGTTTTATGCTGATACTGTTATGGGACAGCAGGAAACCATACCACAGTAGAGAAAAACTGTAATGAATACTCCTAGACAGAGTGTTTCCTAGTGCACCAGAACCCCACTGTAATAAGAGACCATAGGCTACAGACTCAAGTATGCCTACAACCTGCGATCCAACACTGAGTCGCATAGAAAAAGGGGGAGAAACAACATCTAAAACACGCAGAGCTTCTCTAAAATCTTATGCTGCCGCACAGCAGTGAAGCATCCAACGCCGTAGTATTGATTTAAGGCAGAGCGCGTCACCATGGAGCATATTGAAACTCCACCCATCATGGGCAGTACAGACAAACCTCCCTGGCCGCAAACTATAATAGACAGGAAGCCTTAGGGGAATCCACATGGCTCATACAAGTAAACTAGACATGGCGCTATTGCAACTCCGCCCATCATGGGCGGTACATGTAAACCCCCCCTGGCCGCAACCTTTGCAAGAAATGAGGCCATCAGGGAAACACATGGCCCACACAAATAAATCTAATGTGCAACCATAGCGCATATTGTAACTCCTCCCATCGTGGGCGGTACAGGCAAACCTCCTAGGCCCAATTCGTAAGAAAAAACATAATTTATGTAAGAACTTACCTGATAAATTCATTTCTTTCATATTAGCAAGAGTCCATGAGCTAGTGACGTATGGGATATACATTCCTACCAGGAGGGGCAAAGTTTCCCAAACCTCAAAATGCCTACAAATACACCCCTCACCACACCCACAAATCAGTTTAACGAATAGCCAAGAAGTGGGGTGATAAGAAAAAAGTGCGAAAGCATAAAAAATAAGGAATTGGAAATAATTGTGCTTTATACAAAAAAATCATAACCACCACAAAAAAAGGGGTGGGCCTCATGGACTCTTGCTAATATGAAAGAAATTAATTTATCAGGTAAGTTCTTACATAAATTATGTTTTCTTTCATGTAATTAGCAAGAGTCCATGAGCTAGTGACGTATGGGATAATGACTACCCAAGATGTGGATCTTTCCACGCAAGAGTCACTAGAGAGGGAGGGATAAAATAAAGACAGCCAATTCCTGCTGAAAATAATCCACACCCAAAATAAAGTTTAAATGAACATAAGCAGAAGATTCAAACTGAAACAGCTGCCTGAAGTACTTTTCTACCAAAAACTGCTTCAGAAGAAGAAAACACATCAAAATGGTAGAATTTAGTAAAAGTATGCAAAGAGGACCAAGTTGCTGCTTTGCAAATCTGATCAACCGAACCTTCATTCCTAAACGCCCAGGAAGTAGAAACTGACCTAGTAGAATGAGCTGTAATCCTTTGAGGCGGAGTTTTACCCGACTTGACATAAGCATGATGAATTAAAGATTTCAACCAAGATGCCAAAGAAATGGCAGAGGCCTTCTGACCTTTCCTAGAACCGGAAAAGTTAACAAATAGACTAGAAGTCTTTCGGAAAGTCTTAGTAGCTTCAACATAATATTTCAAAGCTCTAACCACATCCAAAGAATGCAATGATTTCTCCTTAGAATTCTTAGGAGTAGGACATAATGAAGGAACCACAATCTCTCTACTAATGTTGTTGGAATTCACAACAAGGTCTAAGAAGATTACCTGAACACAAATAGGCTTTTCTTAGAAAGGATTCAATTTTCCTATCTAAAGGATCCTTAAAGGAAGTACCATCTGCCGTAGGAATCGTAGTACGCTTAGCAAGAGTAGAGACAGCCCCATCAACCTTAGGGATTTTGTCCCAAAACTCTAATCTGTCAGATGGCACAGGATATAATTGCTTAAAACGTTTAGAGGGAGTGAATGAATTACCCAAATTATTCCATTCCCTGGAAATTACTTCAGAAATAGCACTAGGAACAGGAAAAACTTCTGGAATAACTACAGGAGATTTAAAAACCTTATTTAAACGTTTAGATTTAGTATCAAGAGGACCAGAATCCTCAATTTCTAAAGCAATTAGAACTTCTTTAAGTAAAGAACGAATAAATTCCATTTTAAATAAATATGAAGATTTATCAGCATCAACCTCTGAGACAGAATCCTCTGAACCAGAAGAACCATTATCAAAATCAGAATGATGATGTTCATTTAAAAATTCATCTGAACAATGAGAAGTTTTAAAAGATTTTTTATGTTTACTAGAAGGAGGAATAACAGACAAAGCCTTCTTAATGGATTCAGAAACAAAATCTCTTATGTTATCAGGAACACTCTGAGTATTAGATGTTGACGGAACAGCAACAGGTAATGGAACTTTACTAAAGGAAATTTTATCTGCATTAACAAGTTTGTCATGACATTCAATACAAACAACAGCTGGAGGAACAGATACCAAAAGTTTACAGCAGATACACTTAGCTTTGGTAGCTCCAGCACCAGGCAGCGATTTTCCTGAAGTATCTTCTGACTCAGTTGCAACGTGGGACATCTTGCAATATGTAATAGAAAAAACAACATATAAAGCAAAATAGATCAAATTCCTTAAATTACAGTTTCAGGAATGGGAAAAAATGCCAGTGAACAAGCTTCTAGCAACCAGAAGCAATAAATAATGAGACTTAAATAATGTGGAGACAAAAGTGACGCCCATATTTTTTTAGCGCCAAATAAGACGCCCACATTATTTGGCGCCTAAATGCTTTTGGCGCCAAAAATGATGCCACATCCGGAACGGCGACACTTTTGACGCCAAAAAAACGTCAAAAAAATGACGCAACTTCCGGCGACACGTATGACGCCGGAAACAGAAAAAAAATTTTGCGCCAAAAAAGTCAGCGCCAAGAATGACGCAATAAAATGAAGCATTTTCAGCCCCCGCGAGCCTAACAGCCCACAGGGAAAAGTCAAATTTTTAAGGTAAGAAAAAATGATTGATTCAAATGCATTATCCCAAATATGAAACTGACTGTCTGAAAATAAGGAATGTTGAACATCCTGAGTCAAGGCAAATAAATGTTTGAATACATATATTTAGAACTTTATTAAAAAAGTGCCCAACCATAGCTTAGAGTGTCACAGAAAATAAGACTTACTTACCCCAGGACACTCATCTACATGTTGTAGAAAGCCAAACCAGTACTGAAACGAAAATCAGCAAGTATATCGTCGATCTGAAAAGGGAGGTAAGAGATGAATCTCTACGACCGATAACAGAGAACCTATGAAATAGACCCCGTAGAAGGAGATTATTGCATTCAAATAGGCAATACTCTCCTCACATCCCTCTGACATTCACTGCACGCTGAGAGGAAAACCGGGCTCCAACCTGCTGAGGAGCGCATATCAACGTAGAATCTAGCACAAACTTACTTCACCACCTCCATAGGAGGCAAAGTTTGTAAAACTGATTTGTGGGTGTGGTGAGGGGTGTATTTGTAGGCATTTTGAGGTTTGGGAAACTTTGCCCCTCCTGGTAGGAATGTATATCCCATACGTCACTAGCTCATGGACTCTTGCTAATTACATGAAAGAAAATGAAGCCGTCGGAGTAACACATGTCCTGTTAAACTCAACAACCACCCCAGACAGCCCCCTGACCATCTCCCATAATGACAAATAGTCGAAGTGGAACTAAACTATACAGCTCCTTCACTCATGGACATGGGCGGGCGGGCGGGCGTGGGGGGGGGAGGGGGTAAACACACCTAATCGGCTGCCCTCGTGGAGCTCATAGGGAACAGTACATTAAATAATAGAGTTGTTGGGGGTCTGTGTCATAAGCAAAAACAACTTGCCCAAGTAATAAAAACACTTCCATTTTGGCCGCATATCAAAACAATAAGCCTAATGGGAGCGGGGATATGAAATCCCCTGCATGTCTCAGTCGGCAGTTATTTGTGACAAAAGCCTGAGGAGAGCAATAACGTTCTGCAATACATCCATGTGGTAGCAGGGACACGTTATCAACTAAAAACGGAAAAACCCTCCTGGGCTGCTATAATAAATTAAGCCCGTTAAAAGTGAATCCACCCCACATTTCCCAGCGCTTCAAGGCTTAACAATATAATGCCAGAGTGTCTGGTTCCAATGCACACCTACACAATGTCTCCCAGCACTTCTAGGTCAATAATATAATGCTAGAGTGTCTGGATAAGAAGGTATATGGGTTTTCTGTACATATTCCAGCGCTTCTAGGCTATGCAATGTTAGAATGTCTGGATATAACCCATCTGTTAAAGGGACCTTGTTCTAGTCCCCAACCTAATAGATCAAGTACAGTTAATCTGAGATATGCTGCAGCCCCAGAATAAAAACTGCACTTACCTGCATGCTGAGGAACAGCATGACATCTTCACAGTGTCAAGAGGTCCACTTTTCCTCCTGAGGTCCTGTGAAAGCAGAGGGGTCTTAGTTACAATCTCTAAGACCATACGCAGAAAAACACAGCACCATAATGGGAGGCGCAGTGGAGACAAAAATCCACCAGTTCCCAAAGCCCAAAAGACTATTCCAAGCTGCTCTGCAATAAAATAGTACACTCTGGCACCATTTAAAATAAAAAATTCTTGCTTGAAGAAAACTAAACTAACACCTCACTTTACCTCTCTCCTATCACTAACGAAGGCAAAGAGAATGACTGGGGTGGGAGGGAAGGGAAGAGCTATATATACAGCTCTGCTGTGGAGCTCTTTGCCTCCTCCTGCTGACCAGGAGGCGTAATCCCATAAGTAAGGATGAAATTTGTGGACTCGTCATATCTTGTAAAAGAAAAAGCGTTTTATATGTGATAAGCTTTTTGTTTAAAAAATAACTTTTTGCCCCACATTGAGACACCTCTCCTCCTCAACAGCTAAGCTGAGGCGGCCTACCTGCCGCCCAGTCTCCAGACCTCTTTCAGCAATGTGTCCGGTCAGACTGCAGGGCGCTAGCAACCGCTTGCCTTTTTTAAACCATGTGGTTTTAGAGCAATGCCCGAAGAGCTGTAGGACTAATCAGACACCTCTCCGTGCAGTAGAATTTTTTTGTCCTATGCAAACCGGAACTGGTGTCTAAACAAACTGCGCAGCATCTAGAGGTCTAAGCTTGTGAATTGAAGCCCCGCCCATCGTGGGCGTCAATCTTTATACAGCCCTTACCGGGAAATTTTATAAATAAAAAATGACCGATAAAGCCCTATTAGCCTTAGCCCAGTGCCTGTACTTATGCTGCCACCATAGGAAAACCCCTTCCATACATGAAGAGCCTCTATTCCCAGGAAATCAAAGTAATAAACTTACAAGTGCAGAGTCCACTCTGAGTCTAAATGATATGTTCCCCAGAATCACAAGAAACTGCACTTACCTTAAAGGGACAGTCTAGTATAAATTAAACTTTCATTATTCAGATAAGACTTTTAATTTTAATCAACTTTCCAATTTACTTTTATCATCAAATTTGCTTTTTTCTCTTGGTATTCTTAGTTTAAACTAAACATAGGTAGGCTCATATGCTAATTTCTAAGCCTTTGAGGGCTGCCTCTTATCACATGATTTTTAAATCTCTTTTCAACACAAAGAGACAGAAAGTACAGAGACAGAAAGTACACGTGGGCCATATAGATAACACTGTGTTCAGGCACAGGGGATTATTTAAGATTTAGCACAAAACAATGATACATTTAAGACAATAGATAATAAACAGTCACAGTCATGTGATCAGGGGGCTTGAAGAAGGTTCCTAGATACAAGGTAATCACAGAGGTAAAAAGTGTATTAATATAACCGTGTTGGTTATGCAAAACTGGGGAATGTGTAATAAAGGGATTATCTATCTTTTAAAACCATAACAATTCTATGGTAGACTGTCCCTTTAACGCTGTCTGACAGCAAGACAGCACCAACAGGTTTAGGAGGTCCTCTCCCTCCCATAGCCCTGTAGAAACAGATAGGACCTGAGTTAGAAATCGCTTAGGTCATCATGAGAAGGGCAGCATAACAACATGGGAGGCGCAGTGAGAATTATGTCCCACCAGCTCCTATTGCTTTAAAGCCACCAAATGCTCTACTGTAGAGACTGATAAGGACTACGGCTACACCCCAGACAAAAACAGCACACTCTGGCACTGTTTTAAAAATAAAAAACTCTTGATTGAAGAATCAAAAACTAACACCTCACTTTGCCATCTCCTATCACTAACGTAGGCAAAAAGAATGACTGGAGTGGGAGGGGAGGAGCTATATAACAGCTCTGCTGTGGTGCTTTTTGCCTCCTCCTGCTGACCAGGAGGCGTAATCCCACAAGGATGAAATCCGTGGACTCATCGTGTCTTTAAAAAGAAAATCCCTAATGTCCACACAACCAGGGTATAAAGAGCCGGCCCATTTTAGGCTCAGCACCCTTAATAGCGCTTGCTGATTGGTGGCTACATTTAGCCACCAATAAGCAAGCATAACCCAGGTTCTAAACCAAAAATGGGCCGGCTCCTAAGATTTACATTCCTACTTTTTAAATAAAGATAGCAAGAGGTTGAAGAAAAAATAGGAGTAAATTAGAAAGTTGCTTAAATTTGCATGCTCTAAATCAGAGGAAAGAAAATTGGGTTAAGTATCCCTTTAACCATCATGACAATACCTCAAAGCCATTAAAACAAAATTTATGCTAACCTGATAAATGTATTTCTTTCTTGACACGAGTCCACGGATCATGTAATTACTATGGGGAATATCACTCCTGCCCAGCAGGAGGCGGCAAAGAGCACCACATCAAAGCTGTTAAATATCACCTCCCTTCCCTCCAACCCCAGTCATTCGACCAAGCAAAGGAAAGAAAGGAAGCAACAAGGTGCAGAGGTGTCTGAAGTTTATAAACATACAAACAACCTGTCTAAAGAACAGGGTAGGCCGTGGACTCATCGTGTCAAGAAATAAATACATTTATAAGGTAAGCATAAATTTTGTTTTCTTTCCAATGACATGATGAGTCCACGGATCATCTAATTACTATTGGGAATAAATACCCAAGCTAGAGTACACAGATATGGAAGGGACAAGACAGGGAGCCTAAACGGAAGGCACCACTGCTTGAAGAACCTCTCCCAAAAGAGGTCTCCGCTGAGGCAAGTGTGTCAAATTTATAGAATTTTGAAAAAGTGTGGAGAGGACCAACTTGCAGCCTTGCAAATCTGTTCCACAGAAGCTTCATTTTTGAATGCCCAGGAAGCAGAAACAGCCCTCGTAGAATGAGCCGTAACTCTCTCAGGAGGCTGCTGTCCAGCAATTTCATAGGCAAAGAGAATGATACTCTTCAGCCACAAAGAGAGAGAAGTAGCCGTGGCTTTCTGTCCTTTACGTTTCCCAGAGAATACCACAGAGCAGAAGACTGACGAAAACCCTTAGTCGCCTGTAAACAGAATTTTAATGCACGCACCACCTCCATATTGTGTAAAAGCTGTTCCTTTTGAGAAGGATTAGGACACAAGGAAGGAACAACAATCTCCTGATTAATGTTCCGGTCTGAAACTACCTTAGGAAGAAACCCTAACTTAGTACGCAAAACCACCATAATCCTCTTATAACATGATTTTTAAATCTCTTTTCAACACAAAGAGACAGAAAGTACACGTGGGCCATACAGATAACACTGTGTACAGGCACAGGGGATTATTTAAGATTTAGCACAAAACAATGATACATTTAAGACAATAGATAATAAACAGTCACAGTCATGTGATCAGGGGGCTTGAAGAAGGTTCCTAGATACAAGGTAATCACAGAGGTAAAAAGTGTATTAATATAACCGTGTTGGTTATGCAAAACTGGGGAATGTGTAATAAAGGTATTATCTATCTTTTAAAACCATAACAATTCTATGGTAGACTGTCCCTTTAACGCTGTCTGACAGCAAGACAGCTCTGCTGTGGTGCTTTTTGCCTCCTCCTGCTGACCAGGAGGCGTAATCCCACAAGGATGAAATCCGTGGACTCATCGTGTCTTTAAAAAGAAAATCCCTAATGTCCACACAACCAGGGTATAAAGAGCCAGCCCATTTTAGGTTCAGCACCCTTAATAGCGCTTGCTGATTGGTGGCTACATTTAGCCACCAATAAGCAAGCATAACCCAGGTTCTAAACCAAAAATGGGACGGCTCCTAAGATTTACATTCCTACTTTTTAAATAAAGATAGCAAGAGGTTGAAGAAAAAATAGGAGTAAATTAGAAAGTTGCTTAAATTTGCATGCTCTAAATCAGAGGAAAGAAAATTGGGTTAAGTATCCCTTTAACCATCATGACAATACCTCAAAGCCATTAAAACAAAATTTATGCTAACCTGATAAATGTATTTCTTTCTTGACACGAGTCCACGGATCATCTAATTACTATTGGGAATATCACTCCTGCCCAGCAGGAGGCGGCAAAGAGCACCACATCAAAGCTGTTAAATATCACCTCCCTTCCCTCCAACCCCAGTCATTCGACCAAGCAAAGGAAAGAAAGGAAGCAACAAGGTGCAGAGGTGTCTGAAGTTTATAAACATACAAACAACCTGTCTAAAGAACAGGGTAGGCCGTGGACTCATCGTGTCAAGAAATAAATACATTTATAAGGTAAGCATAAATTTTGTTTTCTTTCCAATGACATGATGAGTCCACGGATCATCTAATTACTGGGAATAAATACCCAAGCTAGAGTACACAGATATGGAAGGGACAAGACAGGGAGCCTAAACGGAAGGCACCACTGCTTGAAGAACCTCTCCCAAAAGAGGCCTCAGCTGAGGCAAGTGTGTCAAATTTATAGAATTTTGAAAAAGTGTGGAGAGGACCAACTTGCAGCCTTGCAAATCTGTTCCACAGAAGCTTCATTTTGGAATGCCCAGGAAGCAGAAACAGCCCTCGTAGAATGAGCCGTAACTCTCTCAGGAGGCTGCTGTCCAGCAATTTCATAGGCAAAGCGAATGATACTCTTCTGCCACAAAGAGAGAGAAGTAGCCGTGGCTTTCTGTCCCTTACGTTTCCCAGAGAATACCACAGAGCAGAAGACTGACGAAAACAGAATTTTAATGCACGCACCACCTCCAGATTGTGTAAAAGCCGTTCCTTTTGAGAAGGATTAGGACACAAGGAAGGAACAACAATCTCCTGATTAATGTTCCGGTCTGAAACTACCTTAGGAAGAAACCCTAACTTAGTACGCAAAACCACCATATCCGAATGAAAAATAAGGTAAAGAGACTCATACAGTGCCGAGAGCTCTGACACTCTACGAGCAGATGAAATAGCAACAAGAAACAAAAATTTCCAAGATAACTTAATATCTAAAGGAATGCATAGGCTCAAACGGAGCCCCTTGAAGAACCTTAAGAACTAAATTAAGACTCCAGGGAGGAGTAACTGGCTTGAACACAGGCCTGATCCTGACTAAACGATTGCACGTCTGGGACGTCCGCCAGACGTTTATGTAACAAAATAGACAAGGCAGATATTTGAACCTTTAGGGAACTTGCTGATAAACCCTTCTCCAAACCTTCTTGGAGAAAGGACAGGATTCTAGGAATCCTAACTATACTCCAAGAGTAGCCCTTGGATACACACCAATATATTTACGCCATATCTTATGGTAAATCTTTCTAGTCACAGGTTTACGAGCCTGAATCACGGTCTCAATGACCAATTCCGAAAATCCACGCTTGGATAAAATTAAGCGTTCAATCTCCAAGCAGTCAGCTTCAGAGAAACTAGATTTGAATTAGAATTAGAAGGTCCTTCCTCAACGGAAGTCTCCAAGGTGGAAGAGATGACATGTCCACCAGGTCTGCATACCAAATCTGCGAGGCCAAGCCGGTGCAATGAGGGATCACTGATGCTCTCTCCTGCTCGATTTGAGCAATGACCCGAGGTAGAAGAGCGAACGGAGGAAATAGGTATGCGAGACTGAAATTCCAAGGTACCGACAGAGCATCTATCAGTACAGCCTGAGGGTCCCTTGACCTCGACCCTTACCTCGGAAGTTTGGCATTCTGCCGAGATGCCATGAGATCCAATTTCCAGCTGATCCCCTTTTGAGAATTAGGCTGGAAAGCACTTCCGGATGGAGTTCCCACTCCCCCGGGTGAAAGGTCTCCCTGCTCAGGAAGTCCGCCTGCCAGTTGTACTCTCCTGGGATGTGGATCGCCAAAAGACAGCAATTGTGGGTCTCCGCCCACTAAATTATCTTGGCTACCTTTGTCATGGCCAAGGAACTCAGAGTTCCTCCCTGATGGTTGATGTAAGCCACTGAAGTTATATTGTCCGACTGGAACCTGATGAACCGGCCCGAGGCTAACTGAGGCCAGGTCAGAAGAGCATTGAAGATTGTGCTCAGCTCCAGAATGTTTATGGGTAGAACAGACTCCGACCGAGTCCATGTTACCTGAGCCTTTAGAGAGCCCCAGACTGCTCCCAATCCCAGAAGGCTGGCGTCTGTTGTCACAAACACCCAAGAGGGTCTGCGAAAGCAGGTTCCCTGGGAGAGATGATCCTGAGACAACCACCAAAGAAGAGAATCCCTTGTCTTCTGCTCCAGCTGTAATCGCAGAGACAGATCAGCATAATCTCAGTTCCACTGACTGAGCATGCTTAACTGCAGAGGTCTGAGGTGGAAACGGGCGAACGGGATGATTTCCATTGCTGCTACCATCAGACCAATTACCTCCATGCACTGAGCCACTGAAGGCCGAGGAGAGGACTGAAGTGCTAGGCAAGAATTGAAAATCTTTGATTTCTTGACTTCTGTCAGAAAAATTTTCAATGATAAGGAATCTATTATGGTTCCCAAGAATATTACCCTTGAAATTGGAACCAAGGAACTCTTTTCCAAATTTACCTTCCAACCGTGAGATCGCAGGAAAGATAACATTTCTGTGTTGGATTTTGCTTGTTAAAAGGACAATGCCTGAACCAGAATGTCCTCCAGATAAGGCGGCACTGCAATGCCCCACAATCAAAGCACCGCCAACAGGGATCCCAGAACCTTTGAGAAAACTCTGGAAGCTGTGGCAAGGCCGAATGAAAGAGCCACGAACTGGAAGTGTTTGTCTAGAAATGCAAACCTTAGAAACCTGTGATGGTCTCTGTGGATGGGAACATGCAGGTACGCGTCCTTTAAATCTACCCTCATAAATTGACCCTCTTGGATCAAAGGAAGAATGTAACAAATAGTTTCCATCTTGAAGGACGGCACACTGAGGAATTTGTTTAGACTCTTGAGATCTAAAATTGGTCTGAAGGTTCCCTCCTTTTTGGGAACCACGAACAGATTGGAGTAGAACCCCAGACCCCATTCCTGCATTGGAACAGGAACTATTACTCCCAGGTCGGAGAGTAATAGTAGAACGCCTATCTTTTTGTCTGGTCTACAGATAATCTTGAAAGCAGAAACCTGCCCCTGGGAGGAAAGGTCTTGAACTCGTTTGTATCCCTGGGACACAATGTCCACCGCCCAGGGATCCTGAACATCTCCGGTCTGGAGAGGGAGGGGCCGAGGGGGGAGAGAGAGCAGAGAGACTGAGACTCCAGTCCGTGGGAGAAAACAGACTGAATAACTCATGCTGCAAATACTTTTTCCTGGAGATTTGTTCTATACAATATTTTATTTTCATACATCTACATTACATATATTACAGTAATATATGTAATGTAGATGTATGAAAATAAAATATTGTATAGAACATATCTCCAGGAAAAAGTATTTGCAGCATGAGTTATTCAGTCAATTTTCTTCACGGACTGGAGTCTCTATACAATATTTTATTTTCATACATCTACATTACATATATTACAGTAATATATGTAATGTAGATGTATGAAAATAAAATATTGTATAGAACAAATCTCCAGGAAAAAGTATTTGCAGCATGAGTTATTCAGTCAATTTTCTTCACGGACTGGAGTCTCTCTGCTCTCTCTCCCCAATTGGCCCCTGCCTCTCCAGACCGGAGCTTGTCAGAGATGAGAATGATTTACATTTATAACCCTGCCGAGTGCTGTACATTCACACACATTAGGAATGTCAGAGTGTCAGTGGTAACGTTTGAAAAAGTAACCTTTATTTACATAGAAAAGCATAATAAAATGTTTTATTCCTGTACAGATTTGTAACATAAACTGCAGCACAAGCTCTGTCTGCATAACATTGAGTGCTGCTGCTGTGTTTTTATATGCACAAATTATAGGGACTCTAGGGAGATATGAAGTGCATGTCATGTGACTCTGCATTGAGTCACATGACTGCTGTCACCCAGGGTAACGTGCGTTCTAAGATGGCACCTTACATGGGAGAATAGAGCACCTTATTAGCATTCATCTTCAAATCATGTAACATCTTGCAGGGTTTCTTGGTCCATATTTATTCACCAACAGACAACCTGATATTTAATTCAGAAAATATCCCTTCCAAAAAAAAATTGTTTACTGTTCCTTTAAATTTTAAATGAACAAAAACAGAATTTATGTTTACCTGATAAATTACTTTCTCCAACGGTGTGTCCGGTCCACGGCGTCATCCTTACTTGTGGGATATTCTCTTCCCCAACAGGAAATGGCAAAGAGCCCAGCAAAGCTGGTCACATGATCCCTCCTAGGCTCCGCCTTCCCCAGTCATTCAACCGACGTAAAGGAGGAATATTTGCATAGGAGAAATCATATGATACCGTGGTGACTGTAGTTAAAGAAAATAAATCATCAGACCTGATTAAAAAACCAGGGCGGGCCGTGGACCGGACACACCGTTGGAGAAAGTAATTTATCAGGTAAACATAAATTCTGTTTTCTCCAACATAGGTGTGTCCGGTCCACGGCGTCATCCTTACTTGTGGGAACCAATACCAAAGCTTTAGGACACGGATGATGGGAGGGAGCAAATCAGGTCACCTAGATGGAAGGCACCACGGTTTGCAAAACCTTTCTCCCAAAAATAGCCTCAGAAGAAGCAAAAGTATAAAATTTGTAAAATTTGGTAAAAGTGTGCAGTGAAGACCAAGTCACTGCCTTACATATCTGATCAACAGAAGCCTCGTTCTTAAAGGCCCATGTGGAAGCCACGGCCCTAGTGGAATGAGCTGTGATTCTTTCAGGAGGCTGCCGTCCGGCAGTCTCATAAGCCAATCTGATGATGCTTTTAAGCCAAAAAGATAGAGAGGTAGAAGTTGCTTTTTGACCTCTCCTTTTACCAGAATAAACAACAAACAAGGAAGATGTTTGTCTGAAATCCTTTGTAGCATCTAAATAGAATTTTTTTTTTTTTTTAATAACTTTATTTATTATCGGAATCCAATACATACATGGCAGTAGGGCATAAAGAGTCCAATAGAAAAGTACATGAAGCACTACATTGCAAGATCCTTCATACAAACACATAATCAACGACCCGTATGACTCCACCATGTAGAGGTATGGGTTCACATTTTCTTATAAGTAAAATAACAAAAAAAAAACAAGAACAAACAGAAATATAAACAAACAAAAGGTAACACAGACGCATAATACAAACACATAATAACATACCTGAGCACTCCGGTCTGGTTCACCCCCCATGGACACGCAACAGGAGCAGGAAAGGGAGAGAGAAGTGGTAATAATAGTGACACCATGAAAGAAGGCGTCAGGGTAGGTAAGTTTGTGCACCACCAATGCAGTATTACTGATTAATTCTGGGGGGCCGGGAAAGACCAATTTCCTTTAAGGTTTTCATTTAAGATAAAAAGACTGTTTCTAAATGGGTAAATGACCCTTTCCCTAACTGCTTCCGGTAAATATAGAAGGTAGGTTCCCCATTTCAGAATGAAGCGTTTTACTCGTTTTTCCGGATCACCCTTCACATCTGCCTGTTCTATTAGCATTTATCTAAATAGAATTTTAGAGCATGGACAACGTCCAAATTGTGTAACAAACGTTCCTTCTATGAAACTGGATTCGGACACAAAGAAGGTACAACTATCTCCTGGTTAATATTTTTGTTGGAAACAACCTTCGGAAGAAAACCAGGCTCAGTACGTAAAACCACCTTATCTGCATGGACCAGATAGGGCGGAGAACACTGCAGAGCAGATAACTCAGAAACTCTTCTAGCGGAAGAAATTGCAACCTAAAACAAAACTTTCCAAGATAATAACTTAATATCTACGGAATGTAAGGGTTCAAACGGAACCCCTTGAAGAACTGAAAGAACTAGATTAAGACTCCAGGGAAGAGTCAAAGGTCTGTAAACAGGCTTGATTCTAACCAGAGCCTGAACAAACGCTTAAACGTCTGGCACAGCTGCCAGCCTTTTGTGAAGTAAAACAGATAAAGCAGAGATCTGTCCCTTCAGAGAACTCGCAGAAAGCATATATTATGGTAAAATTTTCTAGTTACAGGCTTTCTAGCCTGAATAAGAGTATCCATTACAGAATCTGAAAACCCACGCTTTGATAAAATCAAGCGTTCAAACTCCAAGCAGTCAGTTGGAGGAAAACCAGATTCGGATGTTCGAATGGACCCTGAATAAGAAGGTCCTGTCTCAAAGGTAGCTTCCATGGTGGAGCCGATGACACATTCACCAGGTCTGCATACCAAGTCCTGCGTGGCCACACAGGAACTATCAAGGTCACCGAAGCCCTCTCCAGATTGATCCTGGCTACCAGCCTGGGAATGAGAGGAAACGGTGGGAATACATAAGCTAGGTTGAAGATCCAAGGTGCTACTATTGTATCCAATAGAGTCGCCTTGGGATCCCTGGATTTGGACCCGTAACAAGGGACCATGAAGTTCTGACGAGAGGCCATCAGAACCATGTCAGGAATGCCCCATAATTGAGTTATTTGGGCAAAGATTTCCAGATGGAGTTCCCACTCCCCCGGATGCTCCTCCATCGCCAGGGAACTCCTTGTTACCCCCTGATGGTTGATATATGTAACAGTCGTCATGATGTCTGATTGAAACCTTATGAATTTGGCCTTTGCTAGTCGAGGCCAAGCCTTGAGAGCATTGAATATCGCTCTCAGTTCCATTATGTTTATCGGGAGAAGAGAGTCTTCCCGAAACCATAGACCCTGAGTTTTCAGGGGTTCCCAGACCGCGCCCCAGCCCACCAGACTGGCGTCGGTCGTGACAATGACCTATTCTGGTCTGCGGAAGCTCATTCCCTGTGACAGGTTGTCCAGGGTCAGCCACCAACGGAGTGAATCTGTGGTTATTTGATCTACTTGTATCGTCGGAGACAAGTCTGTATAATCCCCATTCCACTGTCTGAGCATGCACAGGTGCAATGGTCTTAGATGAATTCGTGCAAAAGGAACTATGTCCATTGCCGCAACCATCAAACCTATTACTTCCATGGACTGCGCTATGGAAGGAAGAAGAACAGAATGAAGTACCTGACAAGAGCTTAGAAGTTTTGATTTTCTGGCCTCTGTCAGAAAAACCTTCATTTCTAAGGAAACTATTATTGTTCCCAAGAAGGGAACTCTTGTTGACGGGGACAGAGAACTTTTTTTCTATGTTCACTTTCCACCTGTGAGATCCGAGAAAGGCTAGGACAATGTCCGTATGAGCCCTTGATTTTGACAGAGACGACACTTGAATCAGGATGTCGTCCAAGTAAGGTACTACTGCAATGCCCCTTGGTCTTAGCACCGCTAGAAGGGACCCTAGTACCCTTGTGAAAATCCTTGGAGCAGTGGCTAATCCGAATGGAAGTGCCACAGGTAATGCTTGTCCAGAAAGGCGAACCTTAGGACCCGAAAATGTTCCTTGTGGATAGGAATACGTAGGTACGCATCCTTTAAGTCCACCGTGGTCATGAATGGACCTTCCTGGATGGTAGGAAGGATCGTTCGAATGGTTTCCATTTTGAATGATGAAACCCTTAGAAACTTGTTTAGAATCTTGAGATCTAAAATAGGTCTGAATGTTCCCACTTTTTTGGGAATTATGAACAGGTTGGAGTAAAAACCCATCCCTTGTTCTCCTAATGGAACAGGATGAATCACTCCCATGCTTAACAGGTCTTCTACACAGTGTAAGAATGCCTGTTCGAAGATAATTGAGACCCGTGGAACCTTCCCCTTGGGGGTAGTTCCCTGAATTCCAGGAGATAACCTTGAGAAACTATTTCTAGCGCCCAAGGATCCTGAACATCTCTTGCCCCAGCCTGAGCAAAGAGAGAAAGTCTGCCCCCCACCAGATCCTTCCCAGATCGGGGGCCAACACTTCATGCTGTTTTGGTAGCAGTGGCAGGTGACTTGGCCTGCTTACCCTTGTTCCAGCCTTGCATCGGCCTCCAGGCTGGCTTGGTTTGAGAAGTATTACCCTCTTGCTTAGAGGGTGTAGAATTTGAGGCTGGTCCGTTTCTGCGAAAGGGACGAAAATTTGGCTTCTTTTTAGCCTTAAAAGACCTATCCAGAGGAAGGGCGTGGCCCTTTCCCCCAGTGATGTCTGAAATAATCTCTTTCAAGTCAGGGCCAAACAGTGTTTTACCCTTGAAAGGGATGTTAAGCAAAAGCGCTCTGCGCGCCACGATAGCAAACCCTGAATTATTCGCCGCTAATCTAGCTAATTGCAAAGCGGCATCTAAAATAAAAAAGAGTTAGCCAATTTAAGAGCTTGAACTCTGTCCAAAACCTCCTCGTACGAAGATTCTTTATTGAGCGACTTTTCTAGTTCTTCGAACCAGAAACACGCAGCTGTAGTGACAGGAACAATGCATGAAATTGGTTGTAGAAGGTAACCTTGCTGAACAAACATCTTTTTAAGCAAACCCTCTAACCTTTAATCCATAGGATCTTGAAAGCACAACTATCTTCTATAGGAATAGAAGTGCGTTTGTTTAGAGTAGAAAACGCCCCCTCGACCTTGGGGACTGTATGCTATAAGTCCTTTCTGGGGTCGACTATAGGAACTAATTTCTTAAATATAGGGGGAGGACAAAAGGTATGCCGGGCCTTTCCCACTCCTTATTTACTATGTCCGCCACCCGCTTGGGTATAGGAAAAACATCGGGGGGCACCGGAACCTCTAGGAACTTGTCCATCTTACCTAATTTCTCTGGAATGACCAAATTGTCACAATCATCCAGAGTAGATAATACCTCCTTAAGTAGTGCGTGGAGATGTTGAAATTTAAATTTAAAAGTTACAATATCAGGTTCTGCTTGTTGAGAAATTTTCCCTGAATCTGAAATTTCTCCCTCAGACAAAACCTCCCTCCTGGCCCCTTCAGATAGGTGTGAGGGTATATCAGAACAGATATCATCAGCGTCCTCTTGCTCTTCAGTGTTTAAAACAGAGCAATCACGCTTTCTCTGATAAGTAGGCATTTTGGAAAAAATGCATGCAATAGAATTATCCATTACAGCCATTAATTGTTGTATGGTAATAAGTATTGGCGCACTAGATGTACTAGGGGCCTCTTGTGTGGGCAAAACTGGTGTAGACACAGAAGGGGATGATGCAGTACCATGCTTACTCCCCTCATTAGAGGAATCATCTTGGGCAATATCATATCTATGGCATTAATATCCCTACTTTGTTTGGACATTATGACACAAATATATCACATATATTTAAATGGGGAGACACATTGGCTTTCATACATATAGAACATCGTTATCTGATGGTTCAGACATGTTAAACAGGCTTAAACTTGTCAACAAAGCACAAAAAAACGTTTTACAATAAAACCGTTACTGTCCCTTTAAATTTCAAACTGAACACACTTTATTACTGAATATGTGAAAAAGTATGAAGGAATTGTTCAAATTTCACCAAAATTTCACCACAGTAACTTAAAGCCTTAAAAGTATTGCACACCAAATTTGAGAGCTTTAACCCTTAAAATAACGGAACCGGAGCCGTTTTTACATTTAACCCCTATACAGTCCCAGGTATCTGCTTTGCTGAGACCCAACCAAGCCCAGAGGGGAATACGATACCAAATGATGCCTTCTATAAGCTTTTTCAGTGGTTCTTAGATCCTCACACATGCATCTGCATGCCATGCTTTCCAAAAACAACTGCGCATTAGAGGCGCGAAAATGAGGCTCTGTCTATGACTAGAAAAGGCCCCCAGTGAAAAAGGTGTCCAATACAGTGCCTGCCGTTTTTATTAAAACAATCCCCAAGATTTAACAACTATTAAAAGTAATAATCTGCCAAATATACTTAGTAAAGTAATCGTTTTAGCCCAGAAAAATGTCTGCAAAGAGAATGACTGGGGAAGGCGGAGCCTAGGAGGGATCATGTGACCAGCTTTGCTGGGCTCTTTGCCATTTCCTGTTGGGGAAGAGAATATCCCACAAGTAAGGATGACGCCGTGGACCGGACACACCTATGTTGGAGAAATAGCTGCTTTATTTTTCTGCTATTAAAATTACACCTTAGCCCCCAAAATAACTTCCAGACAACTCTACACCTCAGCTTAGCATTGCTGAGGTGCTTACCTGTCTGCGTATCAAAGTAAATTACTTTGTAACTGATCCGAACGCAACTCTATAAACACTGTGGTCTGTAACCGCAACGCTGCTGAATCTGTGACGAAGCTGAATTTCCCTCCGGAGACACAGGAAATACAAACAGGACCAGAAAGAAAGGCAAGCAATAGGAACTGCCGCTCTATCCAACTCCGCCCATCGTGGGCATAACCTTAAACTCCCGATCGGCTAAATCAATTATCAGAGCCGTCGGGAGTGAAGTATAAAAAACAAATACACCACCAAGAGCCAGATTCTCCTCGTCCCAGTGCCTGCTCTTCTGTCCTTAAAAAATATTCCCCTGTCATTGGTGAATGTAACTTGTCCCCCAATGAAAGTAAAAGTGCTATCCTCTTTCTCTGCATGTCCCAGAAAATCATAAAGTTAGCAGCACTTACCTTAATACTTCTGCCAGGCAGCACGGCAGCTCACTAGGTTTGGGAGGCCAGTTCCCTCACATGGACCTGTGGGTAGAAACAAAGACTGAGTAATCTTACTCAGGCTTGCATGGTTAGGGCAGCATAAATACATGGGAGGCGCAGTTAAAATTATGTCCTACATGTTCCCATTGCCTTAAAGCCACCACTGCTCTACTGAAGAAACTGATATGGACTATGGCTACACCCTAGAGCAAAGCAGAACAATCTTGCACTGCTTAAAAAATAAAATCTTGCTTGAAGAATCTTTTCCTACACCTAACTTTACCACTACCTTACTCTAATGTAGGCAAAAAGAATGACTGGGGTTGGAGGGAAGGAAGGTGATATTTAACAGCTTTGCTGTGGTGCTCTTTGCCACCTCCTGCTGGGCAGGAGTGATATTCCCAATAGTAATTAGATGATCCGTGGACTCATTGTGTCATTAGAAAGAAATTTGCAAAGCAAGTCTCCAAGTTGTAGGACTATTGAACAGTATTTTACATTCAAAGACAAGGAACGCTCTTAACATTTTACCTAAAGCGGTTTCTGACTTACACCTTTCACAATACTTTACTTCCAGCTTTAAATAAAGATCAGTAAAGGTTTAACAAATAATAATAATTAAAAAAAAAAAAAAGTCACAAACATTTTTTAAAGATCCTTTTATTGTATGATCATCAAAACAATTACATATGGAGGAAGGAGCCTCAAAATTTTATTTTTTTATTACACTAAATGTTAGATATAAATCAAAGATTAGCCAAAGTGTTCAAATATTTTTAAAATTATACTAGCTTTTTAAAAATTTAAGAATTAGTGTAAAATTTTAATCTCTATAAAAGTAATTGGTGCCATCATGTTGAAAACTTGCACAAAGATGAATTACATCGTTGAATAGAAACATGTCTACACTATACATTTATCAGTAATCAGTTTTAGTAGGGATCAGGGGGTGGGAAGTGTGAGGTGGGAGTGTAATCTCTACACTAGAGAACATTACAAGCTACCCGATTAACCCCTTCACTGCCAGGAATAAAAATTGTGGTGCGCTGCTGCAATTACCGGTCTTCTAATTACCAAAAAGCAGTAGCAAAGCCATACATGTGTGCTATTTTTGAACAAAGGGATCCCAAAAAAGCTTTTACAATAATTGTGCAAACAAATAAGTTTGTGAAAAAGTATATATATATATATATATATATATATATATATATATATATATATATATATATATATATATATATGCTATCTACTTAAAAAAACATTTTATATAGTTTTGACTGGTAAAAAAAAAAAATTTTTTAAAAAAAAGCTCTATTTCTGTTTAAAGGGATAGCAAAAAATTCTAAAAATCCTCTGGTATTTTGGACTAGCTCTTCTCTGAAAGTCCCGGTAATGAAGGGGTTAAAATGCTAGTGTACAGAGCAAACTTAAAAAGGGATATAAAACAGTGTTTCATTGTCGCAACAATGGAACAAAACACACACTAAGCAGTGGGTTGTCATAAATTGTAGTGTTCAAGAGAAACAGGCAGCCTGTTTTGCCCATGCTCAGAAAGGACTGACTGCAACTTAAGTTACCAACATGCAAGTGCTCATTTGGCAAGAAAAAGGAAATTTATGCTTACCTGATAAATTGATTTCTTCTACGAAATGACGAGTCCACGGATTCATCCTTACTTGTGGGATAATATCCTCCTGCTAACAGGAAGTGGCAGAGCTGTCTATATAGCTCCTCCCTTGACTCCACCCCCAGTCATTCGACCGAAGGTATAGGAAGAAAAAGGAGAAACTAAAAAAGGTGCAGAGGTGACTGAAGTTTGAAAACAAAAATATAATCTGTCTAAAATAACAGGGAGGGCCGTGGACTCGTCGTATAGTAGAAGAAATCAATTTATCAGGTAAGCATAAATTTCCTTTTCTTCTACTAGATACGACGAGTCCATGGATTCATCCTTACTTGTGGGATACAATACCAAAGCAACAGGACACGGATGAACGGGAGGGACAAGACAGATACCTAAACGGAAGGCACCACTGGTTGAAGAACTTTTCTCCCAAAAATAGCCTCAGAAGAAGCAAAAGTATCAAATTTGTAAAATTTGGAAAAGGTATGAAGGGAGGACCAAGTCGCAGCCTTACAAATCTGTTCAACAGAAGCATAGTTTTTAAAAGCCCATGTGGAAGCCAACGCTCTAGTAGAATGAGCTGTAATTTTTTCAGGAGGCTGCTGTCCAGCAGTCTCGTATGCCAAACGGATGATGCTTTTCAGCCAAAAAGAAAGAGAGGTAACCGTAGCTTTTTGACCCCCAAGCATTCCAGAATAAACAACCAAGAGAGAAGATGTTTGACGGAAATCCTTTGTCGCTTGTAAGTAGAACTTCAAGGCACGAACCACATCCAAGTTATGTAACAGACGCTCCTTCTTAGAAGAAGGATTAGGACACAGAGAAGGAATAACAATTTCCTGATTAATATTCTTATTTGAAACAACCTTAGGAAGGAATCCAGGTTTAGTATGCAAAACCACCCTATCAGAATGGAATATAAGATAAGGCGAGTCACATTGTAACGCAGAAAGCTCAGAAACTCTTCGAGCCGAAGAGATAGCAACTAAAAACAAAACTTTCCAAGATAACAGCTTAATATCTATGGAATGCATGGGTTCAACGGAACCCCTTGAAGCACATTTAGAATTAAATTCAAACTCCATGGTGGAGCAACAGGTTTAAACACAGGCTTGATTCTAACTAAAGCCTGACAAAAAGACTGAACGTCTGGGACATCCGCCAGACGCTTGTGTAATAAAATTGACAAAGCAGAAATTTGTCCCTTTAAGGAACTAGCCGATAATCCCTTCTCCAATCCTTCTTGGAGAAAGGACAAAATCCTAGGAATCCTAATCCTACTCCATGAGTAGCCCTTGGATTCGCACCAATAAAGATATTTACGCCATATCTTATGGTAAATTTTCCTACCGACAGGCTTTCGAGCCTGAATCAAGGTATCAATGACCGACTCAGAGAATCCCCGCTTAGATAAAATCAAGCGTTCAATCTCCAGGCAGTCAGTTGCAGAGAAATTAGATTTGGATGTTGGAATGGACCTTGAATGAGAAGGTCCTGTCTCAGTGGCAGTTTCCACGGTGGCAGAGATGACATTTCCACCAGGTCTGCATACCAAGTCCTGCGTGGCCACGCAGGTGCAATCAAGATTACCGAAGCCATCTCCTGTTTGATTCTGGCAATCAGACAACGTAGGAGAGGAAAAGGAGGAAACACATAAGCCAGGTTGAACGAGCAAGGTACTGCTAGAGCATCTATCAGTACTGCTTGGGGATTCCTTGATCTGGACCCGTAACAAGGAAGTTTAGCATTCTGACGAGATGCCATCAGATCCAATTCCGGTGTGCCCCATTGACGGATCAATGTCGCAAACACCTCCGGATGGAGCTCCCACTCCCCCGGATGAAAAGTCTGACGATTTAGAAAATCCGCTTTCCAGTTCTCTACTCCTGGGATATAAATTGCCGATAGATGGCAAGAATGAGTCTCTGCCCATCAAATTATTTTGGAAACCTCCGTCATCGCTAGAGAACTCTTTGTTCCCCCTTGATGATTGATATATGCTACAGTCGTGATATTGTCCGACTGGAATCTTATGAATTTGGCTAAAGCCAACTGAGGCCACGCTTGGAGCGCGTTGAATATTGCTCTCAGTTCCAGAATATTCATTGGTAATAGGGACTCCTCCCGAGTCCAAACACCCTGAGCCTTCAGAGAATTCCAGACTGCATCCCAGCCCAAGAGGCTGGCGTCCGTCGTCACTATGACCCATACTGGCCTGCGAAAGCACATTCCCTGGGACAGATGATCCTGTGACAACCACCAAAGAAGAGAGTCTCTGGTCTCTAGATCCAGATTTATCCGAGGAGACAAATCCGCATAATCCCCATTCCACTGTCTGAGCATGCACAGCTGCAGTGGTCTGAGATGTAAGCGAGCAAACGGAACGATGTCCATTGCCGCTACCATTAACCCAATGACCTCCATACACTGCGCCACTGATGGCTGAAGAATGGAATTAAGTGCTCGGCAAGTAGTTAGGATCTTTGACTTTCTGACCTCCGTCAGAAAAATTTTCATGTCTACCGAGTCTATCAGAGTTCCTAGGAATGGGACTCTTGTCAGTGGAACTAGTGAACTCTTTTGTATATTCACTTTCCACCCGTGAGTCCATAGAAAAGCCAACACGATGTCCATGTGAGATTTGGCTAGCTGGTAAGTTGACGCCTGAATCAAAATATCGTCCAGATAGGGCGCCACTGCTATGCCCCGCGGCCATAGAACCGCCAGAAGGGACCCTAGCACTTTTGTGAAAACTCTGGGAGCTGTTGCCAACCCGAAAGGGTTTATCCAGAAAGGTGAACCTGAGAAACTGGTGATGATCTTTGTGGATAGGAATGTGAAGATACGCATCCTTCAAGTCCACGGTGGTCATATATTGACCCTCCTGGATCATTGGTAAAATTGTTCGTATGGTCTCCATCTTGAACGAGGGGACTCTGAGAAATTTGTTTAGACATTTGAGATCTAAAATCGGTCTGAAGGTTCCCTCTTTTTTGGGAACCACGAACAGATTTGAGTAAAACCCCTGTCCCTGTTCTAGTTTTGGAACTGGACAGATTACACCCATGATATAGATGTCTTCTACACAGCGTTAGAACGCCTCTCTTTTTGTCTGGGAGAAAATCCTTGAATTCTAGTCGATACCCCTGGGTCACGATTTCTAATGCCCAGGGATCCTGAACGTCCCTTGTCCAAGCCTGGGCGAAGAGAGAAAGTCTGCCTCCTACTAGATCTGGTCCCGGATCGGGGGCTGCCCCTTCATGCTGTCTTGGTAGCAGCAGCGGGCTTCTTGGCCTGTTTACCTTTATTCCAGGTCTGGTTAGGTCTCCAGACTGACTTGGATTGTGCAAAATTCCCCTCCTGCTTTGTGGCGGAGGAGGAAGGAGAGGGTCCGCCTTTAAAGTTTCGAAAGAACGAAAATTATTTTGTTTAACCCTCATTTTAACGGTCTTGTCCTGAGGAAGAGCATGACCTTTACCTCCAGTAATGTCGGAAATGATTTCCTTTAGTTCAGGCCCGAATAGGGTCTTACCTTTAAAGGGAATAGCTAAAAGTTTAGATTTTGATGACACATCAGCAGACCAAGACTTAAGCCATAACGCTCTACACACTAGAATGGCAAAGCCTGCATTTTAAGCCACTAATTTAGCCATTTGAAAAGCAGCATCAGTAATAAAAGAATTTGCAAGCTTGAGAGCCTTAATTCTATCCAAAATATCATCTAATGGGGTCTCAACCCTAAGAGACTCCTCTAGAGCCTCAAACCAAATAGCTGCTGCAGTAGTCACTGGAACAATGCACGCTATCGGCTGTAGTAGAAAACCCTGATGATGAAACAACTTCTTTAACAGATCCTCTAATTTTTTTATCCATAGGATCTTTGAAAGCACAACTGTCCTCAATAGGTATAGTTGTACGTTTAGCCAGGAGCACCCTCCTCCTTAGGGACCGTCTGCTAGGAATCCCGAATGGTGTCAGATATTGGAAACATTTTCTTAAAAGTAGGAAGGTGAGAGAACGGAATGCCTGGTCTATCCCATTCCTTAGTAACAATGTCTGAAATCCTTTTAGGTACTGGAAAAACATTGGTGTAAGTAGGGACCTCTAGATATTTATCCATTTTACACAACTTACTTTTTTGGTGGGATTACAATAGGGTCACAATCATCCAGAGTCGCTAAAACCTTCCGGAGTAACAGGCGGAGGTGTTCCAGCTTAAATTTAAAGGCCGTCACGTCCGAGTCTGTTTGAGGGAACACATTTCTTAAGTCTGAAAGCTCTCCCTCAGACAGCAATTCCCCTACTTCCAACTTCCAACTTAGAACACTGTGAAGGTACATCGTAGATGGCCAATAAAGCATCAGAGGGCTCAGCATTTATTTTAGTACCGGACCTACTGCGCTTACCCTGTAAACCTGGCAGTTTAGATAATACCTCTGTAAGGGTAGTAGACATAACTGCAGCCATATCTTGTAGAGTAAAAGAATTAGACACACTAGATGTACTTGGCGTTGCTTGAGTGGGCGTTAAAGTTAACCTGATTCTCTTCAGACTGAGAATCATCCCTAGACATACTTTTATCACTTAAAATATGTTCTTTGCAATTTAAGGCCCTTTCAGAACATGAGGGACACATCTTAAGTGGGGGTTTCACAATGGCTTCTAAACACATAGAACATTTACTTTCCTCAATGTCAGACATGTTGAACAGGCTAGTAATAACCACAAAAAGTTTTGAAAAACAAAATTTATGCTTACCTGATAAATTTATTTCTCTTGTGGTGTATCCAGTCCACGGGTTCATCCATTACTTGTGGGATATTCTCCTTCCCAACAGGAAGTTGCAAGAGGACACCCACAGCAGAGCTGTCTATATAGCTCCTCCCCTAACTGCCACCCCCAGTCATTCGACCGAAGACAAGCAAGAAAAAAGGAGAAACTATAGGGTGCAGTGGTGACTGTAGTTTAAAAATAAAAAACACCGCCGGTAGGTGGAACAGCAGTGAAGCAGCAGGGGATGAGAGCTCTGACATAACGGCAAACAAAAGAGCAATTTCTCACTGCATTCACCGCTTCCACGCTCCAACCTTACATAGCAGTTGCCCTGTTAGTCTCCAGGGAGCAACTTGTGTTGGTTAGCACAGTGTGTGGGGTGAAAATCTGAAACCCCAGCCTCCGGATAGCAAACAGACATAGTGCACAGAAGCACCAGCGCCATTTTGCTCACAGAGCAGGGAGAAGAAGTGGACATTGAATTACAGAGGATAGTGTTCCCCAGACAGCTGCAAACATCACCAGACCTTGGGGCAGGAGGGAGAGAAGGGGTAATAACCAGAACGATCCACACTCAGAAGCAAAGGAACTGTGAGTAACTGAGTTATTTGAAGAAGTAGGCAATATAATGACTATACTCACACCGGAGCAGACAACTTACATACCTTAATGCCTGTGGGACATAGTGAACTTGCAGCACTGAAGGAACCCTGTTAAATCAAAACCTCCTACGGCTACAAAAGTGAAAGTAAAAATCCAGCATATCTGTGTCAAACGCTGGCTGTATCCATTTGTAATACTCTGCTGCCCTCGTGTGGCCAAAAAAGTCATTACAGCAGTCAAAAATAAAACCAGCAAAAATCAAACAAAAAATTATTGTAACCTGATTCTGTTTCATCATTGTGGGAGTATACATTTATCAACACAAACAGACCCACATCACAGGTGTCAGAGGGAGCAAATCAGATAACAGCCATAATAAGGCCAGTGACATCCTGATACTGATAGTGCCAACAAAGAGGAGGGAATCTTTCAGACATTTTATCTAACAAAATCACTGACAAGCACATCAGAAACCCCCTAGTTCAGCTAAAACAAAACAAGGGGAGAGGGCATAGAGCCCTACACTAAGGGAGTCCACTACAGTCAACTCCAACCCAAAACAGAAGAGACCAGTCTCGACCTGAAAAAACATCTCAACTTGACCAAAACTTTTACTTTCCTCCTGCCACTATGCTGGTAACTCAATAAACAGTGACGGATCCACGTAACTTCTGGTATTTAGCCTGCTTGAGAGTCATCAACCAAGCTGACCCCTATGAAAGTAGACAAATACTTTAAAGTCTCTGCCACACAATCCATTCCCATAATGGCGGGCAAGCAGAAACCGGCGGACAGAAGACAGAAGCAAACAATAGATTCCCAGATAAAACCGTTTGCACCTCCAGATAAAGAGCAGACTCAGGATACCTCACAATCTTTACTAAATGATTTAAAGGCCTCTTTACTCCCCAAAATGGAGTCACTGCAGGCAGGTATGGACACCATCACCACCGAAATCAGGCAATATTCTACGTGATTACAACAAGCGGAGCAGCGAATCTCAGATGTAGAGGACACCCAACATTCTTCCTCCATCACTATACAAAGACTAGAACGTCAGAACTCTACGCTCCAAGAGAAACTAGATGACCTTGAGAATCGATCCCGCCGCAACAACCTGAGGGTGGTGGGGGTGCCTGAGTCGATCAAGAACAAAGATTTACTTGAATTCACAGCCTTGACACTACCCAAGTTACTGCAACTAGACCCAGACACCCTGCCGCTTGATGTTGAAAGGGCACACAGGATAGGGCCAGAAACCCTACCGTCCAGATCCAACCAACGCCCCAGACAAGTCATCTTTAAGCTACTGCGCTACCAGGAAAAATTGGCAGTTCTTAAGGCATATAGATCCAAACCAGATCTCAACTTTGAAGGGCATAAATTGCTCATCTTTCAGGACTTTTCTGCTGAGGTTGCAAGGAAGAGAAAAGAATTTGCACCACACTGCTCGAAGTTACACTCACAAGGCCGACAAGTCTCACTCCTCTATCCCGCTAAACTCCGACTTATGACCCCTACGGGTCCTAAACTCTTCACTACACCGCAACAACTGCAAGAATACCTAGATAACGAAGCAAGAGATGTAGAGAGCTGAAGGACATCTCTCATTCTTGAACTCCTTCTTAATATTAAAGTTCTACTTCGAACTGACTTTATATAATTTTATGGCATATTCTTGGACTGAGAGCAATCTTGGTCCCCCAGACGACAACATTGCAAAGATCCAGGAAACTGTGTGGACGGATCCACACAAACAGCCCAACCCCATGTTAGAACCCACCCCTAGCACTAAATGTAATGATACTGCTCTCCAGCCAGATGGCGAGCAAATGCATTTCCTGTTGTTACAACTTGCCTTTTTTATATTTTCAGGTCTTGGGGGGAGTCTCCGGAACCCATGTCGGCCAGTGCTGGATGTCCGAGGGAAAGGATTGCCACTTCTAGAGCAAGAAATATGTGAGTTGTTGAACCTATACACCCACAAAACGGTGCCACAGACACATACCTACCACTCCATGGTAATTCATAAATATGGCTGTAATGGCCCTAACTCTGATTCACTAGGTCACAAATCTCCACACCCTCTCAACCCCCCCCCCCCCGACACACCAGATTACTTACCTTCCCCCCCCTTATAGCATGTCTCTAGCACTCAAAATAGTATCTTGGAATGTGGGAGGCATCACCTCCCCAGCCAAAAGAAGCATCATCTTACAGCACCTTAAGCGCCTACACACAGATATAGCCTTACTGCAGGAGACACATCTGACGAGTACGGAACATGAGAAGTTAAAGATCAGATGGGTGGGTCAGGTCCTTTACACACCAACAGAGGGGCGCAAGCGAGGAGTGGCTATACTTGTTAGGAAAGGCTTACCGGTGCAGATCACAACTCTTAACATTGACCCACAAGGCAGATTCATAATGGCAACCCTTCAAACAACAGGAAAGTCTTACATCTTATGTAGTGTTTATGGCCCCAACCGCCCACTTTCACAATTCTGGCACTCCCTACAAGCAGCCTTGCTTCCACACGCAGACAAACCTCTCTTGGTGGGTGGAGACTTCAATCTGATCCAAGCTATGCCCCTAGATCGCAGAATTGACACTCATATTGCAGACCAAGCCAAAGGACAGTCCAGGAGACACAAAACAGAAACCAGTACCATTGCTGCCTTTAAAACCACTTTGAGTCTTGTGGACTTCTGGAGGCTACGCCACCCGACCCAGAGAGACTTCACATGTGTCTCTAAGGCGCATGGATCCTTATCCCGGATAGATTACTTCCTGTGTTCATCACAACTAAATAACCAGATCAGGCGCACTCAAATCACTGACATAGTGATCTCAGATCATGCCCCCATTTGCTTAGAATTACAACCCACCACACATAACCTCTCCCAGAGGACCTGGCGGTTCCCCACATACCTATACAATAATCTAGAGTTCCAAAAACACCTGAAAGCAGGCTGGCTAGAATACGCTAGATTTAATGCCCAACATCAAAACACCCCAGGACTATTCTGGAATGCCTCAATGGCGGTAATGCGGGGTCACATAACCAGTTTTACAGCTCACTACAACTCTAAACGCAAACGATTAGATGCAAACACAAACTCTGCAATCACGACAGCCTACAATGATTATTTAGCTCACCCTTCCATTCATAAAAGACTAAAATATTACGAATTGAAGAAGATTAGAGATGATGTCCTACAGCAACAAGACTTAACATTTCAACACCACAGGCAGGGACGTTTCTACAGATTTGGGAACAAAACAGGGAAACTTCTGGCCAACACGGTAAAGCTAACCACCCCAAAATCATTAATCACCTCTATAACAGCTAACGGGGTTTCCCAAACTGACAACAAGGCAATAATAGAGGAATTTATCCGCTTTTATACAGATCTTTACTCCAGTCATGCTGCTTCCCCCATAGATAAGGATAACTTCTGGTCCCAAGTACAAACACCCACTATTACCTCTGAGCAGCTAGACCTCCTTAACGCACCCATAACAGCCCTAGAAGTACAAAAGGCTATAAGCAATGCCAAACCAGGCAGGACCCCAGGGCCAGACAAAATCCCAATAGAATACTACAAAATACTTCAGAAGGAACTTAGTCCACTCTTAGCCCAATCATACACAGCCTAGTTAAAAAACACAGCCCAACCGGCAACAGACTTTGCAGACGCGCATATGTGCCTGATCCCTAAGCCTGACAGGGACCCCAATCTGGCTGCCTCTTATAGACCCATATCATTGTTGAACAATGATTACAAGCTTTTCACGGCCATCCTAGCTGATAGACTGGCTGGAGTAGTAGGAAGTATCATCCACAAAGACCAAACTGGTTTTATGAAACATCGCTCGTCGGTCACAAACATCCGCAAAACTTTAGCAGTGATTTCCCAATACTGGCAAGCTAGACGTGAGGGACGCATAGACTCAATGCCGGATGCATGCCTTCTGGCCATTGACGCGGAGAAGGCGTTCGACAGAGTTGAATGGGACCACCTGTTTACCTCTATGGACAAATTCGGTATCACTGGGGATTTCCATAAACTCATTCGGACATTATATCTAACTCCACGCACTGCGGTCATAGTTAATGGTGAAGTATCCCAATCCTTCCTACTAGGGAGAGGAACCCGTCAAGGTTGTCCACTCTCACCCCTCCTTTTCAACTTGGCCATAGAGCAGCTAGCCATACATATTAGAAACACCCTGGAGGGAGTGGAGATAGGCCCACACTCCCTACATTTATCAATATATGCCGATGACTTACTTTTATACCTACAAAATCCGAACACTGAAATTCCAAAACTCATCACCTCACTTAGCCAATTTGGAGAAATTTCTGGTTACAAAGTAAACCTAGACAAGTCGGAACTGATATATCTTAAAAAACCCTTGAGTATTGCCCCATTCCAAACGACACTTAAAAACACAGTGGGTCCCTTTAAATATCTAGGCATACAGCTCCACACAAACCCCAACTTAATCTACAAATTGAATATTCCCCCAATCCTCACACAAATACAAACTCTACTAACAGGTTGGTCAAAACTGCCACTTCCCCTGTCAGGTAGAATCAGTCTAATCAAAATGATAGTGATGCCAAAGCTGCTATATCCCTTACAGTTATTACCCCTCTTACTCACACAAAAAGATCTACAAATAGTAAATAGAGCTTGTGTGGAACGGCAAAAAACAACGAATCAGCCGAATCAAATTGGCTATGCCCACAGATAGAGGAGGCCTTAAGTTCCCAATGGTGGAATGGTATAACTGGTCCACACTAGCTAAACTAGTCCTCGAGTGGCTGGTGGGTACATCTGTCTTTAGTGATAAACAACTGGAGACACACATTACTCATCCATTTCATCAAGCCTTCCTACCACATGCTCCATTACACTCTCTCCCCACTCAAATCAAAGACAATATCCTATACAGGGACCCCCTAAGAGCATGGGCGAAACTCTGCAGGTGGTGGGGACTACCTCACACAATTACCAAATACCTCCCACTACAGGGGAACCCTTCCTTTATACCAGGCATGACTACCCAAATGTTCAAAGTGTGGGAAGAAAAAGGTCTAGTTTCAGTAGCACAATTTATAGAACCACTCTCCAACAAACTACATCCACTGACGATACTTCAAGGAAAATACAACCTCCCTAGACATAGCACCTTTGCATATCTGCAATGCGCCCATTATATACGCAAACTCCTAGCTGATGGACTCGACTGCACGACTCGTAATCATGTTGACGGCCTGTGCTCACTAGCTGCACAAGGAGCACACTCAATCTCACACATTTATGACCTAATCATGCAGAACAAAGCTGAGGAAATCACACAACAGATGAGTGACAGTTGGAATGGCCTTCCGAGCATAGATATAGACAAAGAGTTTTGACTACCAGCTATGAACTGGTGAGACAGGCCACGTTAGCATCAGATCTTAGAGAATCACACCTCAAACTCATGCACCGCAGCTATATCACACCCAAGCTGCGGGCTAAATGGGTCCCCAACACGAGCAATAGTTGCCCTAAATGTTCCCAACCTGACCCGGACATCCCGCACCTTTTCTGGGATTGTCCCAGGATATTCCAATACTGGGCTAAGATACAATTCTGGATGTCAAAAATATGTGGGAGCCGCATCACTTTAACAAAACGTGACGCCCTCTTTCTAAGAGGTCACACTCAGTCTTCCCCCCAGGACCGCTTTCTAAACTCAATCATACTCCTAGTTAGGAAACTAATCCTCAAAAATTGGATCTCCCACAAACCTCCACACCTGACCCACCTTACACGACTAGCCCATACCCAACTCTTAAAAGTGCAAGCAGATGTTAAGGGAGACATGGAAAAAAGAATTAAGTCATTCATGACCAAATGGGAACCATACTTGCTACATCTTTCCCCCAAGACTAGACAGCAGATCTTAACCCCCTTTCTAAACAGTAACTTTCTAATGACGGAACAATTAAAAGGCCACTGGGTCTATGGACAGGAGAGATCACAGAAATAACTCTTGAAACTTCTAACATCCCACACACCCCCACTCCAACTTTATAATGTAACTGAGGCCATGACATGAAAACAGACGTCAGAGCAACTGGCTGGACTCGGAGGCTCTCCCCAGACACTAGACCCTCAGACACAAGCTTGGAGGGTTAGTTTAACGCCTTCGCACGTGGAAGGTCAAATCATAAATAGATTAAAATCAGTTTAATAACAAACTGTACATAACATAGTTAAGTTAACTAACAGTAATAAACATGTTTTTTAGTCCCCCTGTTAGATACCTTAAAATGTTATAACTGCAAGCACCCCAGGCTCAGATTGCACTTGTCAAGCACTGGAAACTAACCTGGCTAGCATCAGTCTATTATGAACCACTCTTGGAAAACATGAGTATCTGGCATCTTAGTCAGGAAAAGACAAACACAATTTCTGGGACAAACCTACCCCATCCCACTCACGCCTTCCCTTCCCTCTCTCTTCCCTCAAATTCCTCCCCTCCTAGTTCTTCCCTTCCCCCCTCCTCCCTCTTCTCCCTCCCTCTCCCATTATCCTCTCCTTCTTCAGTTTATAAAATGTTTAAAACTGTTCAGTAAAGAGTTCTATGCATATTGACTTCGCACTTGTCTATCCAACTTATCTTACTCAAGTGTATGTACATGTTATTGAAGCAAATCATATTTATTTTGTATCTGTTTGAACTTTGATAAATAAAGAAATTAAAAAAAAAAAAAAAAAAAAAACACCTGCCTTAAAGTGACAGGGCGGGCCGTGGACTGGATACACCACAAGAGAAAGAAATTTATCAGGTAAGCATAAATTTTGTTTTCCCTTGTAAGGTGTATCCAGTCCACGGGTTCATCCATTACTTGTGGGATACCAATACCAAAGCTTTAGGACACAGATGAAGGGAGGGACAAGGCAGGAACTTAAACGGAAGGCACCACTGCCTGCAAGACCCTTCTCCCAAAAATTGCCTCAGAGGAAGCAAAAGTATCAAATTTGTAGAATTTAGAAAAAGTATGAAGCGAAGACCAAATTGCTGCCTTACAAGAGAGGCCTCATTTTTAAAAGCCCATGTGGAAGCTACCGCTCTAGTGGAATGAGCTGTAATTCTTTCAGGAGGCTGCTGGCCACCAGTCTCATAAGCTAAACGGATTATGCTTCTCAGCCAAAAAGAAAGAGAAGATGCCGAAGCCTTTTGGCCTCTCCTCTGTCCAGAGTAGACAACAAACAATGCAGATGTCTGACGAAAATCCTTAGTAGCTTGTAAATAAAACTTTAAAGCACGAACAATATCAAGATTGTGTAATAGACGTTCTTTCTTTGAAGAAGGATTAGGACACAGTGACGGAACAACAATCTCCTGATTGATATTCTTATTAGATACCACCTTAGGAAGAAACCCAGGTTTGGTACGCAAAAACATAATTTATGCTTACCTGATAAATGTATTTCTCTTGTAGTGTGTTCAGTCCACGGGTCATCCATTACTTATGGGATATATTCTCCCTCCCAACAGGAAGTTGCAAGAGGATCACCCAAGCAGAGCTGCTATATAGCTCCTCCCCTCACATGTCATATCCAGTCATTCGACCGAAACAAGACGAGAAAGGAGAAACTATAGGGTGCAGTGGTGACTGGAGTTTTAATTAAAATTTAGAACTGCCTCAAAAAAGACAGGGCGGGCCGTGGACTGAACACACTACAAGAGAAATAAATTTATCAGGTAAGCATAAATTATGTTTTCTCTTGTTAAGTTTGTTCAGTCCACGGGTCATCCATTACTTATGGGATACCAATACCAAAGCTAAAGTACACGGATGAAGGGAGGGACAAGGCAGGAACATTAAACAGAAGGAACCACTGCCTGTAGAACCTTTCTCCCAAAAACATCCTCCGAAGAAGCAAAAGTGTCAAATTTGTAAAATTTTGAAAAGGTATGAAGTGAAGACCAAGTTGCAGCCTTGCAAATCTGTTCAACAGAGGCCTCATTCTTAAAGGCCCAGGTGGAAGCCACAGCTCTAGTGGAATGAGCTGTAATTCTTTCAGGGGGCTGCTGTCCAGCAGTCTGATAGGCTAAACGTATTATGCTACGAAGCCAAAAAGAGAGAGAGGTGGCCGAAGCCTTTTGACCTCTCCTCTGTCCAGAATAAACGACAAACAGAGAAGAAGTTTGCCGAAAATCTTTAGTTGCCTGTAAGTAGAACTTCAGGGCACGGACCACGTCCAGATTATGCAAAATACGTTCCTTCTTTGAAGAAGGATTAGGACATAATGATGGAACAACAATCTCCTGATTGATATTCCTGTTAGAAACTACCTTAGGTAAAAACCCAGGTTTAGTACGCAGAACTACCTTGTCTGAATGGAAAATCAGATAAGGAGAATCACAATGTAAGGCAGATAACTCAGAGACTCTACGAGCCGAGGAAATAGCCATCAAAAACAGAACTTTCCAAGATAACAGCTTAATATCAATGGAATGAAGGGGTTCAAATGGAACACCTTGGAGAACTTTAAGAACTAAGTTTAAGCTCCATGGCGGAGCAACAGTCTTAAACACAGGCTTAATCCTAGCTAAAGCCTGACAAAAAGCCTGAACGTCTGGAACTTCTGCCAGACGTTTGTGTAAAAGAATAGACAGAGCAGAAATCTGTCCCTTTAACGAACTAGCGGATAAACCCTTTTCTAAACCCTCATGTAGAAAAGACAATATCCTAGGAATCCTAACCTTACTCCATGAGTAACTCTTGGATTCACACCAGTTTAAATATTTACGCCATATCTTATGGTAAATTTTTCTGGTAACAGGTTTCCAAGCCTGTATTAATGTATCAATAACCGACTCCGAAAAGAGCATTGAATATTGCTCTTAATTCCAGAATATTGATTGGGAGGAGTTTCTCCTCCTGAGTCCACGATCCCTGAGCCTTCAGGGAGTTCCAGACTGCGCCCCAGCCTAGTAGGCTGGCATCTGTTGTTACAATCGTCCAATCTGGCCTGCGAAAAGTCATTCCTTTGGACAGATGAATCCGAGACAACCACCAGAGAAGAGAATCTCTGGTCTCTTGATCCAGATTTAGTAGAGGGGACAAATCTGAGTAATCCCCATTCCACTGACTTAGCATGCATAATTGCAGCGGTCTGAGATGCAGGCGCGCAAATGGCACTATGTCCATTGCCGCTACCATTAAGCCGATTACTTCCATGCACTGAGCCACTGACGGGCGTGGAATTGAGTGAAGGACACGGCAAGCATTTAGAAGTTTTGTTAACCTGGACTCCGTCAGGTAAATCTTCATCTCTACAGAATCTATAAGAGTCCCTAGAAAGGGAACCCTTGTGAGTGGTAAAAGAGAACCCTTTTCCATGTTTACTTTCCACCCATGCGACCTCAGAAATGCTGGAACTATCTCTGTATGAGACTTTGCATTTTGAAAACTTGACGCTTGTATCAGAATGTCGTCTAGGTACGGAGCCACCGCTATGCCTCGCGGTCTTAGCACCGCCAGAAGCGAGCCCAGAACCTTTGTAAAAATTCTCGGGGCCGTAGCTAACCCGAAGGGAAGAGCTACAAACTGGTAATGCCTGTCTAGAAAGGCAAACCTTAGGTACCGATAATGATCTTTGTGAATCGGTATGTGAAGGTAGGCGTCCTTTAAGTCCACTGTGGTCATATATTGACCCTCTTGGATCATGGGTAGGATGGTTCGAATAGTTTCCATTTTGAACGATGGAACCCTTAGGAACTTGTTTAAGATCTTTAGGTCCAAGATTGGTCTGAAGGTTGCCTCTTTTTTGGGAACCACAAACAGATTTGAGTAAAAACCTTGCCCTTGTTCCTTCCGCGGAACCGGGTGGATCACTCCCATTACTAAGAGGTCTTGTACACATTGTAGAAATGCCTCTTTCTTTATTAGGTTTGTTGATAACCTTGACAGATGAAATCTCCCTTGTGGAGGAGAAGCTTTGAAATCCAGAAGGTATCCCTGAGATATGATCTCCAACGTCCAGGGATCCTGGACATCTCTTGCCCAAGCCTGGGCGAAGAGAGAAAGTCTGCCCCCCACTAGATCCGTTTCCGGATAGGGGGCCCTTTCTTCATGCTGTCTTAGGGGCAGAAGTAGGCTTTCTGGCCTGCTTGCCCTTGTTCCAGGACTGGTTGCCTTTCCAACCCTGTCTGTAACGAGTAGCAGTTCCTTCCTGTTTTGGGGCGGAGGAAGTTGATGCTGCTCCTGCCTTGAAATTACAAAGGCACGAAAATTAGACTGTTTGGCCTTTGACTAGGCCCTGTCCTGAGGAAGGGAGTGCCCCTTACCTCCAGTAATGTCAGCAATAATTTCTTTCAAGCCGGGCCCGAATAGGGTTTGCCCTTTGAAAGGAATATTAAGCAATTTAGATTTAGAAGTCACATCTGCTGACCAGGATTTAAGCCATAGGGCTCTTCGTGCCTGGATGACGAATCCGGAGTTCTTAGCCGTTAGTTTGGTTAAATGCACAACGGCGTCCGAAACAAAAGCATTAGCTAGCTTAAGTGCTTTAAGCTTGTTCATGATCTCATCCAATGGTGCTGTGCGAATAGCCTCTTCCAGAGACTCAAACCAGAATGCCGCCGCAGCAGTGACGGGCGCAATGCATGCAAGGGGCTGTAATATAAAACCTTGTTGAACAAACATTTTCTTAAGGTAACCTTCTAATTTTTTATCCATTGGATCTGAAAAAGCACAACTATCCTCCACCGGGATAGTGGTACGCTTAGCTAAAGTAGAAACTGCTCCCTCCACCTTAGGGACCGTCTGCCATAAGTCCCGTGTGGTGGCGTCTATTGGGAACATTTTCCTAAATATCGGAGGAGGGGAAAAAGGCACACCTGGTCTCTCCCACTCCTTGCTAATAATCTCTGTAAGCCTTTTAGGTATAGGGAAAACGTCAGTACACACCGGTACCGCATAGTATTTATCTAGCCTACATAATTTCTCTGGGATTGCAACCGTGTCACAATCATTCAGAGCCGCTAACACCTCCCCTAGCAATACACGGAGGTTCTCAAGCTTAAATTTAAAATTTGAAATTTCTGAATCCGGTCTCCCTGGATCAGATCCGTCACCCACAGAATGAAGCTCTCCGTCCTCATGTTCTGCAAATTGTGACGCAGTATCGGACATGGCTCTCGTGTCATCAGCGCGCTCTGTCCTTAACCCAGAGCTATCGCGCTTGCCTCTTAACTCAGGCAATTTAGATAATACTTCAGTCATAACATTAGCCATATCTTGCAAAGTGATTTGTAAGGGCCTTGATGTAATTGGCGCCACAACATCACGCACCTCCTGAGCGGGAGGCGAAGGTACTGACACGTGAGGAGAGTTAGGCGGCATAACTTCCCCCTCGTTGTCTGGTGATAATTTCTTTACCGGTAAAGACTGACTTTTATTTAAAGTAACATCAATACAATTGGTACACATATTTCTATTGGGCTCCACATTGGCTTTTAAACATAATGAACAAGCAGATTCATCTGTATCAGACATGTTTAAACAGGCTAGCAATGAGACTAGCAAGCTTGGAAAATACCTTCAATAAGTTTTCAAGCAATATAAAAAATGCTGCTGCGCTTTTAAACACACAAAAAAACTGTCACAGTTGAAATAACAATGAACCAATTCAGTTATAGCAACCAAATTTTTACAGTAAACGAATGAAATTAGCAGAGGATTGCACCCACTAGTAAAAGGATGATTAACCCCTTAATACCCAAAAACGGATAAACAATTTAACAGATAACGTTTTTCTCACAGTCAAACACACTGTCACAGATCTGCTGTGACTGATTACCTCCCTCAAAAATGAATTTTGAAGACCCCTGAGCTCTCTGGAGACGTCCTGGATCAAGGAGGAAGAACTGTGATTGAATTTTAACTGCGCAACAAGGCGCTAAAGAAGGCCCCTCCCACTCATATCACAACAGTGGGAGACCTGATATAACGGTTTCTATGCAGAAATATACGTTAGCCATGTGGAAAAAAATCATGCCCCAAAACATTTATCACCAAAGTACCTCACAAAACGATTAACATGCCAGCAAACGTTTTAAAAACAAACATTTCAATGTTATGTAAAGTTATCACTAAGCCTGCTACCAGTCGCTTCTACTGCAGTTGAGGCTCATACATTATTTCAGTACTAACAGTATTTTTTCAGTCAAATTCTATTCCCTAGAAAATAACTCTACTGCCCATACATTACCAGCCTGATACCAGTCGCTACTACTGCATTTAAGGCTGTACTTACATCATATGGGTATCAGCAGTGTTTTCTTAGTCAATTCCATTCCTAGAAAATATTTTACTGCACATACCTCATTTGCGGGGGACCCCGCAAGCTATTCCCTTTTCTGAAGTTACCCCACTCCTCAGAATGTGCGAGAACAGCCAGTGGATCTTAGTTACGTCTGCTAAGATCATAGAAAACGCAGGCAGATTCTTCTTCTAAATACTGCCTGAGAGAAAAAACAGCACACTCCGGTGCCATTTAAAATAACAAACTTTTGATTGTAGAATAATTAAGTAAAAAACTCCTAACTCCTCTCACGACCTCCTTCTTTGTTGAGAGTTGCAAGAGAATGACTGGGTATGACATGTGAGGGGAGGAGCTATATAGCAGCTCTGCTTGGGTGATCCTCTTGCAACTTCCTGTTGGGAGGGAGAATATATCCCATAAGTAATGGATGACCCGTGGACTGAACACACTTAACAAGAGAAACTACCTTATCTGCATAGAAGATCAGATAAGGGGAATCACACTGTAAGGCAGATAACTCTGAAACTCTTCGAGCCGAAGAGATAGCTACCAAAAACAGAACTTTCCAAGATAAAAGCTTGATATCTATGGAATGCAGAGGTTCAAACGGAACCCCTTGAAGAACTTTAAGAACTAAATTTAAACTCCATGGCGGAGCAACAGGTTTAAACACAGGCTTGATTCTAACTAAAGCATGACAAAACGCCTTAACGTCTGGAAGATCTGCCAGACGCTTGTGCCGAAGAATAGACAGAGCAGAAATCTGTCCCTTTAAGGAACTAGCTGACAATCCCTTATCCAATCCTTCTTGGAGAAAGGATAATATCCTAGGAATCCTGACTTTACTCCATGAGTAACCCTTGGATTCACACCAATGAAGATATTTACACCATATCTTATGATAGATTTTCCTGGTGACAGGCTTTCGAGCCTGAATTAAGGTATCAATGACCGACTCGGAGAAACCACGTTTTGATAAAATCAAGCGTTCAATCTCCAAGCAGTCAGCCGCAGAGAAATTAGATTTGGATGTTTGAATGGACCTTGGAGTAGAAAGTCCTGCCTCAGCGGCAGAGTCCATGGTAGAAAGGATGACATGTCCACCAGATCTGCATACCAAGTCCTGCGTGGCCACGCAGGTGCTATCAAAATCACGGAAGCTCTCTCCTGCCTGATCTTGACGAGGGAGGAGAGGAAATGGTGGGAACACATAAGCCAGGCTGAAGGACCAGGGCACTGCTAGAGCATCTATCAGCGTTGCCTGGGGATCCCTTGACCTGGACCCGTAACAAGGAAGCTTGGCGTTCTGACGAGACGCCATTAGATCCAGTTCTGGTTTGCCCCATAGTTGAATCAGCTGGGCAAATACCTCCGGATGGAGCTCCCACTCCCCTGGATGAAAAGTCTGCCGACTTAGAAAATCCGCCTCCCAGTTTAGCTGAGAGATGGCAAGAGTGAACCTCTGCCCATAGAATTATCTTTGAAACCTCCAACATTGCAAGGGGGCTTCTTGTTCCCCCCTGATGGTTGATATAGGCTACAGTCATGATATTGTCCGACTGAAATCTGATGAACCTGACCGCAGCTAGTTGAGGCCAAGCCTGAAGAGCATTGAATATCGCTCTCAGTTCCAGAATGTTTATAGGAAGGAGGGCTTCCTCCTGAGTCCACGAACCCTGAGCCTTCAGGGAGTTCCAGACTGCGCCCCAGCCCAGAAGGCTGGCATCTGTCGTCACTATAGTCCACTCTGGCCTGCGGAAACTCGTTCCCCTGGACAGATGGACCCAAGATAACCACCAGAGAAGAGAATCCCTGGTCTCTTGATCCAGATTTAGCAGAGGGGACAAATCTGTGTAGTCCCCATTCCACTGATTGAGCATGTAAAGTTGCAGTGGTCTGAGATGTAGGCGGGCAAACTGAACTATGTCCATTGCCGCTACCATTAGGCCGATTACTTCCATACACTGAGCCACTGATGGCCGAGAAGTGGAATGAAGAGCACGGCAGGAAGGTAGAAGCTTTGATAACCTGGCCTCTGTCAGAAAAATTTTCATTTCTACTGAATCTATCAGTGTTCCTAGGAAGGAAACTCTTGTGAGAGGGGAGAGAGAACTCTTTTCTTCGTTCACCTTCCACCCGTGAGACCTCAGAAAGGCCAGAACAATGTCAGTATGGGACTTGGCGATTTGAAATGTCCACGCCTGTATCAGAATGTCGTCTAGGTAAGGAGGTACCGCTATGCCCCGTGGCCTTAGAACCGCCAGTAGGACCCTAGAACCTTCGTAAAGATTATTGGTGCCGTGGCTAACCTGAAGGGAAGCGCCACAAACTGGTAATGCCTGTCTAAGAAGGCGAACCTGAGGAACTGATGATGATCTCTGTGAATCGGAATGTGGAGATAAGCATCCTTTAAGTCCACGGTAGTCATATATTGACCCTCCTGGATCATAGGGAGGATGGTTCGGATAGTCTCCATCTTGAAGGATGGGACCCTGAGAAATTTGTTTAGGATCTTGAGATCCAAGATTGGTCTGAAAGTTCCCTCTTTTTTGGGAAATATAAACAGATTTGAATAAAAGCCCTGCCCCTATTCCTCCCTTGGAACTGGGTGGATCACTCCCATAACCAGTAGGTCTTGAACACAACATAAGAATGCCTCTCTCTTTATCTGGTTTACAGATAATTGTGAGAGATGAAATCTCCCCGTTGGAGATGAAGCTTTGAAGTCCAGAAGATATCCCTGGGAAACAATCTCTAAAGCCCAGGGATCCTGGATGTCTCTTGCCCAAGCCTGGGCGAAGAGAGAAAGTCTGCCCCCTACTAGATCCGGTCCCGGATCGGGGGCTACTCCTTCATGCTGTCTTAGAGGCGGCAGCAGGTTTTTTGGCCTGCTTCCCCTTGTTCCAAGCCTGGTTCAGTCTCCAGACTGGTTTGGACTGGGCGAAATTTCCCTCTTGTTTTGCATTAGAGGAAGCTGAAGCTGCGCCACTCTTGAAGTTTCGAAATGAACGAAAATTATTCTGTTTGGTCCTTAATTTATTGGACCTATCCTGAGGAAGGGCGTGACCTTTTCCTCCAGTAATATCAAAAATGATCTCCTTCAGGCCCGGCCCGAATAGGGTCTGTCCTTTGAAGGGGATGTTAAGAAGCTTAAACTTTGAAGTAACGTCTGCTGACCAGGACTTAAGCCATAGCGCCCTGCATGCCAGAATGGCAAAACCTGAATTCTTAGCCGTTAGTTTGGTTAGATGAAAAACGGCGTCAGAAATAAAGGAATTAGCTAATTTGAGAGCTTTAATCCTGTCTAAAATATCATCTAACGGGGTCTCCACCTGTAGAGCCTCCTCAAGAGACTCAAACTAAAAAGCCGCTGCAGCAGTAACTGGGGCAATGCATGCAAGAGGCTGAAGAATAAAACCTTGATAGATAAAAATTTTCTTAAGGAGACCCTCCAATTTTTTATCCATAGGATCTAAGAAAGCACAACTGTCCTCGACGGGGATAGTTGTACGCTTAGCTAGGGTAGAAACAGCACCCTCCACCTTAGGGACTGTCTGCCACGAGTCCCGTATAGCGATATCTATGGGAAACATCTTTTTAAAAGCAGGAGGAGGGGAGAACGGAACACCTGGTCTATCCCATTCCTTAGTAATAATTTCCGAGAACCTCTTAGGGACTGGAAAGACATCAGTGTAAACAGGCACTGCAAAGTATTTGTCCATTTTACACAATTTCTCTGGAACTACAATGGGGTCACAGTCATCCAGAGTCGCTAAAACCTCCCTGAGCAATAAGCGGAGGTGTTCCAGCTTAAATTTAAAGGCTGTCATTTCAGAACCGGACTGAAGTAACGTCTTCCCTGAATCTGAAATCTCACCCTCAGATAGCAACTCCCTTGCCGCGGCTTCGGAGCATTGTGAGGGTATATCGGACATAGCTACTAAAGCGTCAGAAAGCTCTGTATTTGTTCTAGCCCCAGAGCTGTCTAGCTTTCCTTGTAACCCTGGCAGTTTGGACAATACCTCTGTGAGGGTATTAGTCATAACTGCCGCCATGTCTTGTAAGGTAAACGCATTGGACGCGCTAGATGTACTTGGTGTCACTTGAGCGGGAGTTATAGGTTCTGACACGTGGGGAGAGCTAGATGGCATAACCTCTGGTGATAAATCTTTAAATGCCATAATATGGTCTTTATAATTTATAGAAATTTCAGTACATTTGGTACACATTCTAAGAGGGGGTTCCACAATGGCTTCTAAACATATTGAACAAGGAGTTTCCTCTATGTCAGACATGTTTAACCCCTTAATTACCGAGGACGTGCAGGGTACGTCTTCAAAAAAAAGGCAGTTAACGCCTGAGGAAGTACCCTGCACGTCCTCGGTGTGGAAAGCAGCTGGAAGCGATCCTGCTCGCTTCCAGCTGCTTTCCGGTTATTGCAGTGATGCCTCGATATGGAGGCATCCTGCAATAACTTTACATGGCCATCCGATGCAGAGAGAGCCACTCTGTGGCCCTCCCTGCACCGGACATCGATGGCCGGTATCGTTGGTGGGTGGGAGCCGACTTGGGAGGCGGGTGGGCGGCCATCGGTGTATCTTCTGCCATCAAGGGGGGCGGGATCGGAGGCGGGGCCGTTAGGGGGCGCGCACGTGCACGGAGGTTGGCGGGTGGGCGCGTGCACGGGGCGGGAGCGGGTGGGAACCGCTACACTACGGAAAATATTGCTAGGAAAAAGGGCCAAATCTTGTTTGTGCAAAAGCACAAAAATAGATCGTGGAGGGGTGGGGGGTTGGTTTTGGGTGGGGGGGAAGCTACACTACAGAAAATTTTAATAAAAATAAAAAAAAAACATATTTTCTTCTAAACTCGGTACTGGCAGACAGCTGCCAGTACCCAAGATGGCGCATATTAAGTTAGATTGGGAGGGTTATAGAGCTGTTTGGGGGGGGATCAGTGAGGTTGGGGGCTAAGGGGGGGATAGTACACAGCAGCATATGTAAATATGCTTTTTAAAAACACAAAAAAACAACAAATATAGCTTTTATTTTAGTACTGGCAGACTTTCTGCCAGTACTTAAGATGGCGGGGACAATTGTGGGGTGGGGGAGGGAAGAGAGCTGTTTGGGAGGGATCAGGGGGTCTGATGTTTCAGGTGGGAGGCTGATCTCTACACTAAATGTGATATTAACCCTGCAAGCTCCCTACAAGCTACCTAATTAACCCCTTCACTGCTCACCATAATACACGTGTGATGCGCAGCGGCATTTAGCGGCCTTCTAAATACCAAAAAGCAACGCCAAAGCCATATATGTCTGCTATTTCTGAACAAAGGGGATCCCAGAGAAGCATTTACAACCATTTGTGCCATAATTGCACAAGCTGTTTGTAAATGATTTCAGTGAGAAACCTAAAATTGTGAAACATTTAACGTTTTTTTTAATTTGATCGCATTTGGCGGTGAAATGGTGGCATGAAATATACCAAAATGGGCCTAGATCAATACTTGGGGTTGTCTACTACACTACACTAAAGCTAAAATTACACCAAAAAGCTCCCTACATGCTCCCTAATTAACCCCTTCACTGCTGGGCATAATACACGTGTGGTGCGCAGTGGCATTTAGTGGCATTCTAATTACCAAAAAGCAACACCAAAGCCATATAAGTCTGCTATTTCTGAACAAAGGGGATCCCAGAGAAGAATTTACAACCATTTGTGCCATAATTGCATAAGCTGTTTGTAAATAATTTCAGTGAGAATCCTAAAGTTTGTGAAAAAATTTGTGAAAAAGTGAACAATTTTTTTTATTTGATCGCATTTGGCGGTGAAATGGTGGCATGAAATATACTAAAATTGGCCTAGATCAATACTTTGGGATGTCTACTAAAAAAAAATATATACATGTCAATGGATATTCAGAGATTCCTGAAAGATATTAGTGTTCTAATGTAACTAGCGCTAATTTTGAAAAAAAAATGGTTTGGAAATAGCAAAGTGCTATTTGTATTTATGGCCCTATAACTTGCAAAAAAAGCAAAGAACATGTAAACATTGGGTATTTCTAAACTCAGGACAAAATTTAGAAACTATTTAGCATGGGTGTTTTTTGGTGGTTGTAGATGTGTAACAGATTTTGGGGGTCAAAGTTAGAAAAAGTGTATTTTTTTTAAATTTTTCCTCATATTTTATAATTTTTTTTATAGTAAATTATAAGATATGATGAAAATAATGGTATCTTTAGAAAGTCCATTTAATGGCGAGAAAAACGGTATATAATATGTGTGGGTACAGTAAATGAGTAAGAGGAGAATTACAGCTAAACACAAACACCGCAAAAATGTAAAAATAGCCTTGGTCCCAAACGGACAGAAAATGGAAAAGTGCTGCGGTCATTAAGGGGTTAACAGACTAGTAATGAGACCAGCAAGCTTGGAAAACACTTTAATAAATGTGAAACAGCAATTAAACAAAAACGGTACTGTGCCTTTAAGAGAAAAAAAACTATCACATAACCGGCAAAACAGTGTTAAAAAGTAGTAAACTTTTCGAAATTTTTACAGTGTGTATAAGGGACTAAAGCAGCATTGCACCCACTTGTAAATGGATGATTAACCATTTAGGCCCCAAACCGGATTTGAAAAACGTTAAAAAACGTTAATAAACAGTTAAACACCTTGCCACAGCTCTGCTGTGGTTCCTACCTGCCCTCAAATACGATTTAGGGAAGAAATAAGCCCTCTATAGTGGTCCTCAGATGCCAGAGGACTCCTTTAGGGAAGCTGGATGTCTCAGTCTGACTAAGAACTGCGCATCTAGAGCGTGAAAATAGGCCCCTCCCACCATGCACTTGATGTCAGAGGGCCTTAAGAAAATACTCCTAGGAGTATCTGACTAGCCATGTGGAAACTAGGCCCCAAAAAAACGATTTATCACCCTCAGAGAAAAAACGTTCTTTCTATATAACATGCAAACGTTTTGTCACTAAGAAATATGAGTATTAACAGTACAGTGACAATTCAACCATAAACATTGATCAATAAACATTAGTTACATGTACTTTCAACAAAACAGTATATCCATATTTCTCATCACTTCGGCCACACTGGGTTTTTTCCTTTTATATTCCTCCTTTCTCCTTAGCCTCTATGACTCACCCTCACTTCTATCCTGACCCTAAGATATAGGGTGAGCTGTGTAGCTAACTATACTCATTCATCTCCTATCCTCCCCCCCTGCTGATTTTGTGTTTTTGTGCTTAAAACTTCATACTGTTAAAACCTCATTCAATTTACCTTCCCCTCTCTCCTGTCCCTTAGTCTATGTTCCTTAATTGTCTTCTCAGACTATTTCAAGCCGTCTCCCCTCCAGGCACCGCCTCCAGAATTCTCTCATCTTCCTCCTCCAAGGACTATCCTCAGCATCACTTAGCTGATCTAATACTACGTGAAAATATTCCATTGTCCTCTTAATTGTGCGTTTAATATGTATTCCGTATCTTTAAAGGGGTAAACGACCTGTTTCTGGTGAGGGATATCTAGTGTGTTAATGAGTGGTTCCCATTTGGTCATGAACTTCTTTATTCTCCTTGTGATGTCGCCCTGAGTGTCTATCTGCTCACATATCATCTGTTTCCTCAATCCTTCCTTGAGTTGGACTATATGAGGTGGTGTCTGTGTCAGCCATTGTTTGAGGATCAGTTTCCTAGTGTGTAAGATTACATTGTGTATGTAGTTACTATGCTTTTGAATCTTGCCTTGTGTGTGTAGGAGTATCACCATTTCAGGTGTTAAGCTGACCCTTTCCCCTGTACTCATCTCCAGCCATCTCTGTGTCATCCCCCAAAATCTTGCCAATCTTGGGCATTGACATATCATGTGTAAGATGTTTGGGTTGGCGTTCGAACACTTTGGGCACAAGCCTGATGTGTCTTGTTGCCACTTGTGAAATAGCTTTGGTGTGATGTATGCGTTGTGGAGCACTTTAATGTGGCCTTTCTCACCTTTGCGAAACTCTGCTCAATACAAATATCAGTGAGTTCCTTTCCCCATTAGTGTGGTCCAAGTGTTCTGAAGGTGGGTCAAATTTGCTTTGTTTGCTTTTTTTTTTAAGAACTTTATACGAGTGAGAAATGGATGTCAGCCTCCCCTGTGTTAGTGTCAGCAGTCTGTAGATGTCGCAATCAGTGTCCGGCATCTTCCCGGATCTCAACAGGTTCTGCACATAGTGTCTCGCCTGGAGATAGGCAAAGTGATGGCTATTAGGTAGACCATACTCTCTTTGTAGATCTCCGAACGGTCTGATTGTCACTCCGTCTGCAGAGAGGATGTGTTTAAGAGATGTCACCCCCTGATCTCCCAATAGTTTGAATGGTTTCGTGGTAAACCCAGCTGGGAAGTCTGGGTTACCCCCCAGCGGCAAGAATACCGTGAGATGCGGTGAGACCCCAAGGGATCCACATACCTTCCTCCATGCCCCTATCGGGCCACTGAACAATGTCTCCCTTCCCAGTATAGTGTCTAATTGCGCACAAGTCATATGCGGTAGCATCTTGAGTGACCATGGTTTAATGTATTCTGCCTCTAACTTACTATTGGTGAAGCGTCCCCCATCTGTCAGCCAGTCCATCACATATTTAGTCACGGCCGCCCAGTTATAATGTCCAAGCCCCCCACCTCCGGTCTGCATGTCATATTTTGATAATTAATTCTATGTTTTTTCCCCTTCCAGACGAAATTTAATATTTCTTTATTCAGTGTCTTGAGATTTTGTTTGTGCAGGATTTCTGGGAGCATCTGTAGGGTATAGAGCAGCTTGGGGAATAGAATCATTTTAATCAGCCCTACCCTTCCTGACATGGAGATTGGTAGTGTGTGCCAGGTCTCTAACATTCGTTTCAGGTTCTTCAATAATGGCTTGTGATTGATTCCATACCATTGGTTTGGATCTCTGGACAGTGTGATACCCAAGTATTTAAAGGTATGAGTGATCACTTTAAAATTGTCGTCTAGGGGTGTGTCCGGATGTTTGTTTAATAGCCATAGCAATTCAGATTTATCTTTGTTTATCTTATAGCCGGAGATCTCTCCGAATTCAGTAATAATTTTGGTTATGATGGGGATGTTTCGCCTAGGGTCTCTGATATATAGCACCATGTCATCGGCAAATAATGATAAGTGGTTAGCCTCCCCTCCCATCACTAGCCCCGCCGCTTCCTTCCTTAACTTAATGGCCAAAGGCTCCAGCGCTAGATCAAAAAGGAGCGGGGATAAGGGGCATCCCTGCCTTGTGCCTCTCTTAAGGGGAAATGTTTTGGAGGGTGTCCCGTTAACAAGGATGGCCGCTTGAGGATTACTGTAAATGGTTTTAATGGCTGTCATGAAGGGTCCCCGTATCCTAAATCTCCCCATAGTGGTAAATAGGTGATCCCACAGTATTTTGTCAAATGCCTTCTCGGCGTCTACTAATATCAAGCAGGCCTCCTCCTCACCCGAAAATTTGTTGTCTCTACCCTGTTTCCAATAATGTGTAAGCATTAACTGCAATTTCCTCATGTTTTTGACTGCTGATCTACCCTTTACAAACCCTGTTTGGTCTGCATGGACTAACTGGGGAAGAAGTTCTGCTAATCTATTTGCAAGTAGTTTAGTAAATATTTTGTAGTCCGAATTGAGGAGGGATATCGGCCTATAGGACTGAGCCAAGGGAGGGTCTCTATCCAGTTTAGGGAGCACTGTGATGTTGGCTTCAGTGAATCTGACAAATCGGCTTTCCCTTCTAGAATTGCATTAAATAGCAGTGCTAGTGTTTCTACTGCCTCTGTTTTGAACTCCCCGGGTAGACCATCAGGTCCCGGGGCTTTCTCTAGTGGGAGTGAGTCAATTACTTTAATGATCTCCGAAGGTTGAATGCGAGCATTCAACCCTTGCAGTTTATCTTCGTCTACCTTTGGGAGTGTCAAATTTTCCCAGAACTTTGCTTTATTGTCTAGGTCTATCTCCTGGGAGTCGTATAAGTTTGAGTAAAAATCTTGGAATACTTTTTGTATTTCCGTGTCTGTAGTGAGTATACCGTCTTTACCCTGGATCGCTGCTATGGTGTTTGACCTTCTATTCAACTTAGTGATTCTAGCTAGTAGTTTCCCTGTGCGGTTCCCATAGCGATAGTATTTTGCCTGGGACCGGTTCTGGGCTGAAACCGAAGTCTGTATGAGATATGAGTCTCTTAGTCCTTTAATCTCCCTGTATCTGACCCTATTTTGTTCTGTGGGGTTCCTCAGGTACCGATTCCTAGCGTTTATTATCTGTCTTAATAGGAGGCCCCCTCGCAGTCTGCGCTTTTTCTGCACTTTAGCTGCGTATGCTGTGACCACCCCTCTTAGCACCGCCTTCGCCGATTCCCAGAATAAGGAGATGTCGTTAATGTGCTGTGCATTTAGTTCCTTGTAAACCAACCATTCCCCCAGTAGGTGTTTGTGTAGGTTAAGGTCATGGTAAAGATGTGTGGGGAATCTCCATCTACGTGTCTGTCTGTGAGGTGTGTCTATGTCTATGAGTAGCGAGACCGGGGCATGGTCCGAGATAGTTATCGGGTCTATCTTGACATCCGTGAGCAAAGGGAGTTAGTCACCAGAAAACAGTCTATACGGGATAGTGTCATTTTAGCTGGGTGCAAGCAAGTATAGTCCCTGGCTTCTGGGTTCCTGTTCCTCCAAATGTCCACCAAAGCTAATGTGGTTTTAAAATGGTTGAGTATGTGTGTTTCCCCTTTGGAACCTTGCCACTGTATCTTCTGTCTTGTGGGGTATTGTGGGTTACAGAACCTATCCGCTGGTGTGTGTGTGGAGCAATATTATAGTCCCCTCCTATCACTATGGGAAGGTCCGAGAATTGTATGAGTTTAGTCTGGAGCCCATTCAAGAATGCTTTCTTCTCTGTGTGTGGTCCATATATTCCATATAATACCATATGTAAACTGCCTATTTTGATTTTAACTATAAGGTATCTCCCCTCTGTGTCCGCTACCGTTTGCAAAATAGAGTAGTCCAGGCCTTTACGAATAAGTATCGCCACTCCTCTGGCTCTCTTCCCCTCATACGGGGTGTACAGAACCTCCCCTACCCATCCCTGTTTGAGTTTCTGGTGCTCTTTTTGTGAGAGGTGGGTCTCTTCTAGTATCGCTACATCTGATCTTTTAATGTTTAATTGCCTTAAAATAGCCTTCCTTTTTATCGGAGATGTGATCCCCCCACATTCCATGTGATGAGCTTCATGTTATCCTAAACTGTGAACGTAACTTGTGTGGGCTCTGTGAGTGGTAACCAACGCCTGCAGTGTGTGTGTCGTGTATGGGGTACCTTACAGTATTTGTTCGGTTGTCCTGCTTTCCTTGACGTTATGTTCTTGCGGATCCTCTGACCTTGTCCCCTGGGGCGGTTTCCCGTAGGAGAGACGGCTCTGCTCTTTCTCCAGCACTGTGAAGTAGTTGGTGCACAGAATAAACAAAACACAGGTGTATATTAATCAGTGATGGAGTGGTTTAGGCAAGTGGGCTGGCTTTCTGAGGTCTTAGTTTTTAACTGTATTCTAGTCTCTTCACTAGGTGCTGTACTCTATAGTGTGAAATCACAGCTATTAGTGCACAGCCCTCCCTCTGCCCTATCCTGGAAAACTTGCAATTAGTGACAACTTGGAAATCACTCTACCCTTTCTCTTATAAAAGCAGCTAATCAGCATACAATACAGAATGAGCACATATACATACAAATCGATACCAACAGCTTTTAAATTATGATAGAGAACTTTTATAACTTATAAACTGTAAACTTTAGGTTATCTCCTTTCTCAGGAGCTTAACTATTAAGTGCAAATAAAACTGTTTATTTTGTGCAATCCCCCCCCCCCTCACTTTGTAAGGATACATGTGTCTATGGTTATGTCCATAAACTTTCGGTGTTTCAAGTATGGCTTATATTCTCAGGCCCAGCCCTGATTTTGGGTCAAGGTATAGCATCCTCCTCAGCTGCTGCTTGCCGCCTTTCTCTTTCTCTCTGGAGGTAAAGCTTGAGCTGTGTTGGAGATTCAAAGAACAGCGGTCCTTTATCTGTGTGCAGTCTCAGCCTTGCTGGGAACAGCAAAGCAGCTGTTCTACCCTGTTCACTAAGCTGTTTGCAGTATGGCGAGAACTCTCTCCTTTTAGCTGCCACTGTCGCCGAATAGTCCTGAAACAGCAAGATCCTTTTTCCTTCATATTCCAATGCGGCGGTCTTCCTGTATACTTGCAGAATTTAGATCTTATCCTCGAAGTTGAGATATTTCACCATAACCTGGCGCGGCTGTGGGTTGTCTTCTTTGGTCTCCCACTCTGTGGGCTCTTTCTACCGTGCATGGCAGGGATTCTTTTGGGATGTTCAATAGGCTTGGTAAGATTGTCTCTGCAAACTCCACTAGCTGCGAGCCAGGCAGTGACTCCGGAACTCCCACCATCCTAAGGTTGTTTCTTCGCGACCTATTTTCCAGGTCATCGATTTTTGCCCACAATCTTTCATTATGCTGCTGCAGAGAGTGGACTTGGGATTCAGTTTCTCTATGGCGTGTTTCTCCTTCTGCTACTTTCTGCTCCACACTTGTCAATCTGCCATTGAAGGATTTAACTTCCTCTGTAAGGGAGTCCATACCCGTTTGCAACAGGTCGATCTTCGGCTGAAACAATGCTGAGATCTGTGAGGCGATCGGATGTGTGTCTTCCATAGGCCCTAGGGCTTGCTGGGCCTCTACCTGGTTTTTCTTCTTGTCTGCATTTTTTTGCCTACCTGCCATGGCGTCTGTTTTTTTGACGTAGGAATGATAGTATTTTTGCATACAGGTCTTGGGGTTTACAGTTGCTATCTCTAACTGCGTTTGACTGCTGTAAAGTTTCTCTCTCTCCAATGAGTGTAGGTTAAAAAAAAAGGTAGCTGGGCCCGTGTCTGTTAAGATCTCTATGGAAGCAGGATAGCGGTGGGTGAGCCAGGGGTTGGAGATGCTTGTGGTCTAGCCCTGCATTTGTGAAATAAACGTCAGCTTGCCTCAAAAATGTAAGCATTCCATTGAGAGGGGGAGATCTCTCCCTTTCCTTGATAAATGTGGTGTCTTAGGGCTACTACAGTATCCTCAACCCCCTAATATGTCCCTCAGACCACAGGAAAAGTCACCTGCCCAAATTGATTGATGTCAGTTTGGTCTGCTGGTCGGTCCCTTGATGGGGGGGCAGTGTATATCTTTGCGCCCTTCTTTCTGTGCACCCTCCAGCTATTATTATGTGTGTGGAGTCCGTGCACTTTTGCAACGCACTGAGTATCTGGGCACCCTGATTAACAATTTGAGAGATTGTGCTCTATATATATATATATATATATATATATATATATATATATATATATATATATATACTCCACAGCGATCCGTCTCAAATACTGCTTTGCCTTGTTCTGCTGTGATATGGGCTTTTCTCTGTCAAGGTGTTATGTCCCCAGCCTGCTCTTTTCTGTGCCCTCTGTGCAGCGTGAGGATTAATGATTTATTACTCAACACACTGTGCTCTATATGGCGCCAGCACCCCCTCTCTCTATGTGGCCCGTGTGGTTGATTGCTGCCCTGAGTATGTTATGTGCCACTTCCTTATGCAAGGCAATATGGCGGTTTCCCGCCTTAGATTAACTCACCCTCTTGCCCTCTGATCCGCTGCTTTTTCCTTGGGTCTTTCTCTCTTCCCTTTCGGGCTCTTTCTGACCTGGTTTTCGGGCTCTATCAGGTGTAGTGTCAGGCACGCTCTGCAGCGCTGTGTTCTTCCTTAATGGCTGCCGCCGCTGTCCCGCTCCTCTGTCAGCTCTTTCAACGGTGGGGGAGTCAGATGACAGACTCCTCACCGACCAAGCTCCAGGCAGACCTTTTACCGCTGCCAAGGATGTCAGGTTTTTGATCGGGCTAGTTCTATTCCGTCTTCGGCAGTGAACGGACCCGGAGCTCTTTCCCTTGCGTCCATTCACTTCGCCCGCCCACCGGAAGTCCGAATATTACCCTTTTTTTTTTTATAAGCATGATCCCAGTCGCAGGCTTACCTCAATTATACAAGGCTCTGTCAGCACTTTCTAGATCTTATCATCTCTCTAGAAATAAATATACTGAACATACCTCAAAGCAGGTAATCTGCAAACCGTTCCCCCCCAACTGAAGTCTTTCCCATACTCTTCAGTTATGCGTGAGAACAGCAATGGACCTTAGTTACAAACCGCTAAGATCATCAACCCCCAGGCAGATTCTTCTTCTAATTTCTGCCTGGGAGTAAAACAGTACGACGCCGGTACCGTTTAAAAATACTTCCTATCTTGTCGAGAGTTGCAAGAGAATGACTGGGGGTGGCAGTTAGGGGAGGAGCTATATAGACAGCTCTGCTGTTGGTGTCCTCTTGCAACTTCCCTTTGGGAAGGAGAATATCCCACAAGTAATGGATGAACCCGTGGACTGGATACACCTTACAAGAGAAACACTTTATTTAGTGAAAAAAAAACTATCTGAAAAACCGGTACTGCGCCTTTAAGAGTAAAAAAAGCATACAAGTTTTCCAAAACTGTCTTAAAATGTAGTAAATACCACAATTTTAGCATATATGTGTTTAATCTTGTCAGCTAAGATTGCACCACAAGTAAGGAAAGTTAACCCCTTATAGAAAAAAACATTACTCAAAAAACGTTTATGAACAGTAATAAATCAACCTGCTGTGGCACCTACCTGCCCTCAGGGGTCTGTAAGGCACACTATCCTTCGTTTTTTGTCTAAATCTGCAGCCTAGGCCCACCGGAGCTGGAGCTTGCTGTCTTCATAATCATTTCAACTACGCATCTGAGGCGCGAAAATAGGCCCCGCCCATCAATATCTCTCATGCCTAATGGGAACCGCTGTAAAGCGGTCTAGCAAACTAGCCATGTGGGTTTTCATATAACCCATCCATTAATAAAAGCCATGTGAACCCTTACAATGCCATCAGCCACAAAAAACGTTTGTATATAAAAATATTAAGTAGCCTCCTATTACTTAGTATAGGCAAAGAGAATGACTGGGGGGTGAAGTCAAGGGAGGAGCTATATAGACAGCTCTGCTGTGGTGCTCTTTGCCACTTCCTGGTAGCAGGAGGTTAATATCCTACAAGTAAGGATGAATCCGTGGACTCGTCGTATTTAGTAGAAGAAAAGGACATTTATTCTTAACTGATAAATGTATTTCTTTTACGATACGTCCACGGATTTCATCCTTACTTGTGGGATATCGCCTCCTGGTCAGCAGGAGGAGGCAAAGAGCACCACAGAAGATTAAAAAGCCAAGGTGCAGAGGTGACTGAAGTTTAGTAAAAAAATAAAAAGACCTGTCTTACAAAAACAGGGTGGGCCGTGGACTCATATCGTAAAAGAAATAAATTTATCAGATAAGAATAAATTTCCTTTTCTTTTACAAGATACGATGAGTCCACGGATTTCATCCTTACTTGTGGGATACAATACCAAAGCTATAGTACACGGATGAAACGGGAGGGACAAGACAGGGAACTTAAACAGAAGGCACCACTGCTTGAAGAACTTTAGTCCCAAAAACAGCCTCAGGCGAGGCAAAAGTATCGAATTTGTAAAATTTGGAAAAAGTGTGGAGACTACCAAGTTGCAGCTTTGCAAATCTGTTCAACAGAAGCATCATTTTTTAATGCCCATGAGGAAGCCACAGCCCTAGTGGAATAAGCCGTAATTCGTTCAGCAGTCTCATATGCAAAACGGATGATACTCTTCAGCCAAAAGGAAAGAGACAGCCATAGCTTTCTGGCCCCTACGTTTCCCAGAAAAAAACAACAAACAAGGAAAATGATTGACGAAAATCCTTAGTCGCCTGTAAGTAGAACTTCAATGCACGGACCACATCCAAATTATGTAAGACGCTCCTCCTTAGAAGAGGGATTAGGACACAAGGAAGGAACAACAATTTCCTGATTAATATTCTTTCTAGAAACCTTAGGAAGGAAACCAGGTTTGGTACGTAACACCACCTTATCAGAATGGAAAATAAGATAAGGAGAATAACATTGTAATGCCGAAAGCTCAGAAACTCTGCGAGCAGAAGAAATAGCAACCAAAAATAAAACTTTCCAAGATAACTTAATATCTATGGAATGCATAGGTTCAAACAGAACCCCTTGAAGAACATTAAGAACTAAATTCAAACTCCAAGGAGGAGCAATTGGTCTAAACACAGGCCTGATTCTAGTCAGAGCCTGACAAAAAGATTGAACATCTGGAACATTTGCCAAACTGAAATCTGTCCCTTTAAGGAACCTGCTGACAACTGACAACCCTTACTCCAATCCTTCTTGGAAAAAAGACAAAATCCTGGGAATCCTAACCCTACTCCCCGAGTAGCCCTCGGATTCACACCAATAAAGATATTTACACCATATCTGATGGTAAATTTTCTAGTAACAGGCATACGTGCCTGAATCAAGGTATCTATGACCGAATAAGAAAACCCTTGCTTAGACAAAATTAAGCATTCAATCGCCACGCAGACAGCTGCAGAGAAGCTAGACGTGAATTAAGGAATGGACCCTGAATGAGAAGGTCCTCCCTCAACGGCAGTCTCCAAGTGATGGAGATGCTACCTCTATTAGTTCCGCATACCAAAGTCCTTGATGCAAATGGAGGAAACTGGTATGCTAGATTGAAGTTCCAAGGAACCGCCAGAACATCAATTAACGCCGCCTGGGGACCCTGGATCTCGCAAGATTGGCATTCCCTCGAGATGCCATCAGATCCAACTCCGGCTGTCCCCACTTGAGGATCAGCTTGGAAAACACCTCCGGATGGAGTACCCACTCCCCCGGATGGAACGTCTGTCTGCTCAAGAATCCGCCTCCCATTGTCTACACCCGGGGTGTGGATCGCTGACAGGCAACAAAAAATGGGTCTCTGCCCATTAAACAACTTTGTATACTTCTGTCATCGTTGGAGAACTTCTTGTTCCCCCCTGACGATTGATGTAAACCACCAAAGTTATATAGTCCAACTGGAACCTGATAAACATGGCCGTGGCTAACCAAGGCCAGGTCAGAAGCGTATAAAGAATCACTATCAGTTCTAGAGAGTGTATAGGGAGAACCGACTCTGACAGAGCCTAAAGACCCTGAGCTTTCAGGGAGTTCCAGACAACTCCCCACCCCAGAAGGCTGGCGTCCGTTGTCACAAAATCCCCAGCCGGCCTGTGAAAGCAGGTTCCCCGGGATAGAGGATCCAGAGACAACCACCACTGAAGAGAATCCCTTTCCTCCTGATCGAAAGTTATCAGATGATAAGTCTGTAAAATCCCCATTCCAATGCCTGACCACGCTTAACCGTAGAGGTCCGAGATGGAACCAAGCAAAAGGGATGACATCCATTGTCACCACCATCAGCCCAATACCTCCATACATTGAGCCAACGAAGGCCGGAGAGCGGACTGAAGGGCATGACAGGTATGTAACAACCTGCGTTTACCCAACCTCTATCAGAAAAACTTTTATCGACAGGGAATCTATTATGGTCCCTAGAAGGGTTACCCTTGTACTTGGAAACAAGGACCATTGTTCCATATTTATCTTCCACCCATGAGTACACAGGAAGGATAACACCAGGTCGGGTCAAAAACAGCCTCAGAATCTGGCGAGGTGAAATAATGGCGATTGAATTAGAATTTCGACCAGATACGGCGCCACTCCAAAGTCCTGCAGTCAAAGAACCGCCAGAAAAGATCCCAGTACCTTTGTAAATAGTCTTGGAGCAGTGGCCAGGCCGAGAGGCAACGCCACACACTGAAAATGTTTGCAAAAAATGCAAACCTTAGAATTGGAAATGGTCCCAGTGAATGGGAACATGTAGGTATGCATCCTAGGTTAGGTCCGCGGGCGAAGACCAAACTCTTTTAAGGTTCTTACGCTGTCAATATTAATAAAATGGCCAGCCAGCACCTGGATGCAATCAACAACCCTTGAGCTGCAAGCCACGTGACCATTGAAAGCGAACCTGCAACCCTTGGGTTGCTACAGAGTTAAGCCCTAGTGTCTTAGCAAGTGTCGAGCTACCTGACCGGCTAAATTCATTTATGTGCCTTTATACCATCCTATAGTCACAAAGGATGACCTAATAAAAAACAGTTCCAATTTGTGTAAGAAAATTCACACAAAAAAATTGTACTGTCTCTTTAAAATAAAGAGCATCTTATTACTGTCATGCAGAACCAGAGGAATACTAATATTGCTGGAACTGGACATTGTTAAGAACCTCAAAGCAATGTCTAAGCAAGGAACTGCAGAGCACTGCCTGTGGGTAAGCAAGAATTCCAGACACTATAGGTAGAAAATGTGGAAAGGATTGGCCGGTGACACCAGACTCCTAACCGTCACATTAGAAGGAGTATATAAAAGAAAAATCAATAAAAGCAAATGTCACTCTCTTTAAATTTTAAAATGATAACATTTTTCCTCTACAGTAACTCACAGAAATAAAGAGTGTAATATTGAAATCCTCTCATTTCTGTGACCAAAATATTCAAGCATTATGTTATCCCTGCTGGAAACATATTGCTAAAGACATTAAAGCAACCCAGACTTGTGCTGCAAGGAACCGCAGAGCACCGCATGTGGGAGAAGAAAGATCATTTCATGTGAACACTTGTTCCCTGTTAAGTACCAAGCTGTATTATACCATAAACAGCAGAATGTATCAAATAAAAGGGACCCCACAAATTAAACGGTACTGTCACTTTAATTGAAAAAAGAACGACACTTTAGATGTAACTTTGTTCCTTCCAAGTCATAATAAATGAAAGCAAACACTACTGACTCTTTAATTAGTATAGACATCCCATATGTTTAATCACTACATGTAAAAATGAAAAACAATGGAGTAGGGCAGTTGAGCTGTGTAACTACAAACTGAGGACACAGAAAACATTGTGTAAACTGTACACTACTAGTGCAAGAAAGCATTCAAGCATTATGCCGATAACCCTTGCGTCAGCTAAAGTAAGACTGACCGTAAGGGTATGCAATACACACCAGCCAATAGCCCATCAGTGTGTTCCTAGAACGGCATTAAAAAGGGGCGTGTAAAACCTTCTGTATCATAGCCTAGCTCCGCCCATCGTGGGCATATCAGGCTGAAACATCCGAAAACACTAGGATGAAAAGAGAAAAGTAGCAGATGCACTGTAACACCCTCTTTAGAATGAAACTCCCATTGCAACAAAACGGGGTAAATATTCCGGAATAAGCTCTTTCAAAAGCTGTCCGGTGCAGTCTTCCGATTCAGGGAGAGCAAAACATATAAAGTGCGCAACTAAAAAAGGCGCCAAACATAACTCCGCCCATCGTGGGCGTTATCAGTATCCTCTCCCGGTCGCCATTTACTTATTAAAAAGGCCTACAGGGAAATAGTTATGCACCAAACAGTCGAATCCAAATGAATAAAAAAGGCGGATTCCCCAACACTAAGCCATACAATCATAGCTTATAAATTGTGGCCATAATAGATCTCCCGGTCGGCTATAATTAAACCGCCTGGAGAAAAAAAAATGCAAGAGCAGAGTCCTGCTTTACGTCAAATCTGGAGGATATGCTCATATAAAAACCCCAGTCTCATGTATCGCCTCACACTGAGCCTTGTTTTTGCTAGCTCTACAGTAAAGGTTTTTTATACACACAGGGCTCGTTCAATGCGTGGCTCCTTTTTAGCAATGCAGAGAGCCAAACCTCGCGTGTAACTGTCCCAAAGTATCCCCTGAAGCTCTGAGGGGGTCCATCTATATATGTAAGAGAGTTAAAGCTGGTGAGGACTAAAACAGAGTTCCCAACTTTCTTCTGAGACTCTCTCACCCCCAGAATAAAGTTAGCACTTACCTCATCTCCTGCCAGACAGTAAGGCAGTCTCCAGGTGTGTGAGGTCCTCTCCCTCACATGGACCTGTAATGAAAAGGAAAATCCTGAGTAAATATCCCTCAGGTTTTCTTGGTAAGGGTAGCAAACAAGTACATGGGAGGCGCAGTGAGAATTATGTCCCACAAGTTCCCATTGCTCTAAAGCCACCAAATGCTTCTCTTTTGTTATGGAAGAGACTGATCTGGTCTAGGCTACACCCCAGAACAAAGTAGCACTCAGAGGCACTACTTTAAAAAATAAACTCTTGATTGAAGAATCTAAAACTAACACCTCACTTTACCTCTTCCTATCACTAACAAAGGCAAAGAGAATGACTGGGGGGAGGGAAGGTAGGAGCTATATATACAGCTCTGCTGTGGTGCTCTTTGACTCCTGCTGACCAGGAGGCGATATCCCACAAGGATGAAATCCGTGAACTCATCGTATCCTGTAAAAGAAACAAGTACATTTTTTTTCCCTGATTTTGCATATTTGTTTTTACTAAAGGAGTACCATTTTATATCCCTTCAACTACACTCATGAAACCGCTATAGCATTTAGTACAAGCATTCATGCATATTTTTGTATAGTGCAAACATTCTTCTATTCAAAACTTAAAAGCACCCGTGTGCATTCTAATTTTGGCTGGAATATCCCTTTAATATAAATTATTGCAATATGTATTATTCATCATAAAAGGATTTGAACTTTTCAGCTTTACAACTTAATTTGTGCATGGTGCATTATTTCCCGTCACAGCCCAAAGGGGCTGTAGTTACTACAGGAAGGAAGAGTAACCTTTCCTTTGAAGTGGTTGCTAGGAGACACCTACAGTATCTCCAGTCAGTTTATTGTCCATGCTTAGAAGAGAACTTTTGCTGAAAAATCATGTCACAGTAGAATTAAAAATGTATAATAGTTCCTCTATCTCATTAAAGTCAGTGGCTACACGTTAAATGTTAGTGTTCTTTTTGCAAGAAAACAAGTTGTTTTCTCAAAATGTCTTTATGTTTACTTTTAAAACACAATTTATTTTTATTTAGAGATTTATTTATTTTTTATTACTAAAGGAGCACTGTCTCACCTTTATACAGGTAAGTAGGACTGGTTCTGTCCATCCCCCTAGGTGTGGGGGAGGCGCAAAGTTCATGTCTAACAAGTACTGACTAGGCATAGGTGTCCAGATATAAAAACTGATGTACATCCGATTTAAAAATTCCAATACAGGTGGCCCTCTGTTTACGCCAGTTCAAATTGCGCCGTTTCAGAATAACAACTTTTTTTCAGTCATGTGACTGCTATTGAAAAGCTTTGGAAAGCAATGCACTAATTAAAAAAAAACAGAATTTATGCTTACCTGATAAATTACTTTCTCCAACGGTGTGTCCAGTCCACGGCGTCATCCATAACTTGTGGGAATATTCTCTTCCCCAACAGGAAATGGCAAAGAGCACAGCAAAAGCTGTCCATATAGTCCCTCCCAGGCTCCGCCCCCCCAGTCATTCGACCGACGGTTAGGAGAAAAAAATGAGAAACTATAGGGTGCCGTGGTGACTAGTGTATAGAGAAAGAAATTTTTCAAACCTGATTAAAAAACCAGGGCGGGCCGTGGACCGGACACACCGTTGGAGAAAGTAATTTATCAGGTAAGCATAAATTCTGTTTTCTCCAACATTGGTGTGTCCGGTCCACGGCGTCATCCATAACTTGTGGGAACCAATACCAAAGCTTTAGGACACGGATGAAGGGAGGGAGCAAATCAGGTTACCTAAACAGAAGGCACCACGGCTTGCAAAACCTTTCTCCCAAAAATAGCCTCTGAAGAAGCAAAAGTATCAAATTTGTAGAATTTGGCAAAAGTGTGCGGGGAAGACCAAGTCGCTGCCTTACATATCTGATCAACAGAAGCCTCGTTCTTGAAGGCCCATGTGGAAGCCACAGCCCTGGTAGAGTGAGCTGTGATTCATTCAGGAGGCTGCCGTCCGGCAGTCTCATAAGCCAATCGGATGATGCTTTTCAGCCAGAAAGAAAGAGAGGTAGCAGTAGCTTTTTGTCCTCTCCTCTAACCGGAATAAACGACAAACAAAGAAGAAGTTTGTCTGAAATCCTTTGTTGCTTCTAAATAGAACTTTAAAGCACGAATTACATCTAAATTGTGTAACAAACGTTCCTTCTTTGAAACTGGATTCGGACACAAAGAAGGAACAACTATTTCCTGGTTAATATTCTTGTTGGAAACAACTTTTGGAAGAAAACCAGGCTTGGTACGCAAAACCACCTTATCTGAATGGAACACCAGATAGGGTGGATCACACCGCAAAGCAGATAATTCAGAAACTCTTCTAGCAGAAGAAATAGCAACCAAAAACAGAACTTTCCAAGATAATAACTTGATATCTATGGAAAGTAAGGGTTCAAACGGAACCCCTTGAAGAACTGAAAGAACTAAATTTAGACTCCAGGGAGGAGTCAAAGGTCTGTAAACAGGCTTGATCCTGACCAAAGCCTGTACAAAAGCTTGAACATCTGGCACAGCTGCCAGTCGTTTGTGTAACAAGACAGATAAAGAAGAAAGCTGTCCTTTTAAAGAACTCGCTGACAATCCCTTATCCAAACCTTCTTGGAGAAAGGAGAGGATCCTGGGAATTTTAATCTTACTCCATGAGAATCCCTTGGATTCACACCAACAGATATAACTAATATATTTTATGGTAAATCTTTCTAGTCACAGGTTTTCTGGCTTGGACCAGAGTATCTATCACTGAATCCGAAAACCCGCGCTTGGATAAAATCAAGCGTTCAATTTCCAAGCAGTCAGCTGCAGAGAAACTAGATTTGGATGTTCGAATGGACCTTGTACTAGAAGATCCTGTCTCAAAGGTAGCTTCCATGGTGGAGCCGATGACATATTCACCAGGTCTGCATACCAAGTCCTGCGTGGCCACGCAGGAGCTATCAGAATCACAGAGGCCTTCTCCTGTTTGATCCTGGCTACCAGCCTGGGAAGGAGAGGGAACGGTGGAAACGCATAAGCTAGGTTGAAGGACCAAGGCGCCACTAATGCATCCACTAGAGTCGCCTTGGGATCCCTGGATCTGGACCCGTAGCAAGGAACCTTGAAGTTCTGACGAGACGCCATCAGATCCATGTCTGGAATGCCCCATAATTGAGTCAACTGGGCAAACACCTCCGGGTGAAGTTCCCACTCCCCCGGATGGAAAGTCTGACGACTCAGATAATCCCCACATACTCTTCACCATCTCCGTGGAGATGCTACTTGTTCAGAGCGGCAAAGAGAATGACTGGGGGGCGGAGCCTGGGAGGGACTATATGGACAGCTTTTGCTGTGCTCTTTGCCATTTCCTGTTGGGGAAGAGAATATTCCCACAAGTTATGGATGACGCCGTGGACCGGACACACCAATGTTGGAGAAAGCCAGTAGGTGGAGCTGTCCACTGGTTTTGCAGCAAAGTTATGCAACTTAAAAGGGACAGTCTACACCAGAATTTTTATTGTTTTAAAAGATAGATAATCCCATTATTACCCATTTCCCAGTTTTGCATAAATAAGTTATAATAATATACTTTTAACCTGTGTGATTATATTGTATCTAAGCCTCTGCAAACTGCCCCTTTTTTCAGTTCTTTTGACAGACTTGCAGTCTAGCCAATCAGTGCCTGCTCCCAGATAACACTGTGCTCGTGCACGAGAAGTTATGTATATGAAATACGTGAACTAACACCCTCTAGTGGTGAAAAACTGTTAAAATGCAATCTGAAAGAGGTGGGCTTCAAGGTCCAAGAAATTAGCATATGAACCTCCTAGGTTAAGCTTTCAACTAAGAATACCAAGAGAACAAAGCAAAATTGGTGATAAAAGTAAATTGGAAAATTGTTTAAAATTGCATGCTCTATCTGAATCATGAAAGTTTATTTTGGCCTAGACTGTCCCTTTAACCCCTTAATGACCGGACCATTTTTCAATTTTCTTACCCTTAATGACAATGGCTATTTTTACATTTCTGCAGTGTTTGCGTTTAGCTGTAATTTTCCTCTTACTCGTTTACTGTACCCACACATTATATACCGTTTTTCTCGTCATTAAATGGACTTTCTAAAGATACCATTATTTTCATCATATCTTATAATTTACTAAAAAAAAAAAAAAGATAAAATATGAGGAAAAAATGGAAAAAAAAAACACACTTTTTCTAACTTTGACCCCCAAAATCTGTTACACATCTACAATCACCAAAAAACACCCATGCTAAATAGTTTATAAATTTTGTCCTGAGTTTAGAAATACCCAATGTTTACATGTTCTTTGCAATTTATGGGGCAATAAATACAAGTAGCACTTTGCTATTTCCAAACCACTTTTTTTCAAAATTAGCGCTAGTTACTTTGGAACCCTGATATCTGTCAGGAATATCTGAATATCCCTTGACATGTATATATTTTGTTTTAGAAGACATTCCAAAGTATTGATCTAGGCCCATTTTGGTATATTTCATGCCACCATTTCACCGCCAAATGCGATAAAAAAAAAAGTTCACTTTTTCACAAATTTTGTCACAAACTTTAGGTTTTCCACTGAAATTATTTACAAACAGCTTCTGCAATTATGGCACAAATGGTTGTAAATGCTTCTCTGGGATCCCCTTTTTCAGAAATAACAGACTTATATGGCTTTGTGGTTGCTTTTTGGTAATTAGAAGGCCGCTAAATGCCGCTGCGCACCACACATGTTTTATGCCCAGGAGTGAAGGGGTTAATTAGGGAGCTTGTAGGGTTAATTTTAGCTTTAGTGTAGTGTAGTAGACAACCCCAAGTATCGATCTAGGCCCATTTTGGTATATTTTATGCCACCATTTCACCGCCAAATGCGATCAAATTAAAAAAAACTTTAAATGTTTCACAATTTTAGGTTTCTCACTGAAATTATTTACAAACAGCTTGTGCAATTATGGCAGAAATTGTTGTAAAAGCTTCTCTGGGATCCCCTTTGTTCAGAAATAGATTTATATGGCTTTGGCGTTGCTTTTTGGTAATTAGAAGGCCGCTAAATGCTGCTGCGCACAACACGTGAATTATGCCCAGCAGTGAAGGGGTTAAATTAGGTAGCTTGTAGGGAGCTTGCAGGGTTAATTTTAGAGATCAGCCTCCCACCTGACACATCCCACCCCCTGATCCCTCCCAAATAGCTCTCTTCCCTCCCCCACAATTGTTACCGCCATCTTAAGTACTGGCAGAAAGTCTGCCAGTACTAAATAAGAGTTTTTTTTTTTTAAATAAAAATTATAAAATATTTTAGTTGTGATGGACCCCTGCCTTAGCACCAACCTCCCTGATCCCCCCCTCCAGCTCTCTAACCCTCTCCCCTACCTAATTACCGCCACAAACCAAACTTATTTTAATTGTATTTATAACTGTTATTTGTGTTTATTTATTTCTGTAGTGTAGCAGCCCCCCCACAATACCCCCACCCCCTCACAGATCCTTTTAAATATAAAAAAAATAAAATAACTTTTTTTCCCCTTATTTTTTCATTGGTGTCAGTGTGGCTAATGTGCGCATGTGCACGCGCGCGCACACGCTCCCTCCTCCCACCGGTCAGAGGCACCATCGGCACCATCACTACCGGTGCAGAGAGGGCCACAGAGTGGCTCTCTCTGCATCGGAGTCTTGTAAAGGGGTATTGCAGGATGCCTCCATATCGAGGCATCACTGCAATACCCTCAGAGCTGCTGGAAGTGATTGTGATCACTTCCAGCACTCTGTTAGACAACTGACGTACCAGGTACGTCCATTGTCATTAACTGATTGTTAATGCATGACGTACCTGGTACGTCAGTTGTCATTAAGGGGTTAACAGGTCTGAAATTGATCTGTGTACACAGAACAGACATTAGCTATCGAGTAGCCACTTCCCTATTATCTTCCTGTCCAGCAGTTTGAGGTGAGGGTGTCTAACTGCCTATTAATCACTGCAGATTGAAATGTATATTATAGGTGCAGACCCAATATTATCTAACATGCTAACAATGCAGAGAACTGATTGCAGAAAAATGCAAGTAAAAAAACATAATTTATGCTTACCTGATAAATTTATTTCTCTTGTAGTGTATCCAGTCCACGGATCATCCATTACTTATGGAATAAATTCTCCTTCCCAACAGGAATTTGCAAGAGTCCACCCACAGCAAAGCTGCTATATAGCTCCTCCCCTAACTGCCATACTCAGTCATTCGACCGAAAACATGCAGAGAAAGGAAAAACCATAGGGTGCAGTGGTGACTGTAGTTCAAATGAAAAAATTACCTGCCTTAAAGTGACAGGGCGGGCCGTGGACTGGATACACTACAAGAGAAATAAATTTATCAGGTAAGCATAAATTATGTTTTCTCTTGTTAAGTGTATCCAGTCCACGGATCATCCATTACTTATGGAATACCAATACCAAAGCTAAAGTACACGGATGATGGGAGGGACAAGGCAGGTACTTAAATGGAAGTTGCCACTGCCTGTAAGAAACCCTTTCTCCCAAAAATAGCCTCCGAAGAAGCAAGGTATCAAATTTGTTAAATTTGAAAAAGTATGAAGCGCAGACCAAGACTCCGTCTTGTAAATCTGTTCAACAGAAGCCACATTTAAAAAAGGCCCAAGTGAAAACCACAGCTCTAGTAGAATGAGCTGTAATCCCTTCAGGAGGCTGCTGTCCAGCAGTCTCATAAGCTAAATGAATTATGCTTTTTAACCAAAAAGACAGAGAGGCTGCTGAAGTCTTTTGACCTCTCCTCCTCTGTCCAGAATAGACAACAAACAAGGTGAACGTTTGATGAAAACTGTAGTAGCTTGTAAGTAAAACTTTAAAGCCCAAACCACGTCCAATATTGTGTAATAGACGTTCCTTCTTTGAGGAAGGATTAGGATACAAGCATGGAACAACTATCTCTTGAGTGATGTTCTTGTTAGATGCCACCTTAGGAAAAAACCCAGGTTGGTACGCAGGACTACCTTATCCGTACGAAGGACCAGATAAGGAGAATCACATTGTAACACAGATAACTTGGAGACTCTACGAGTCGAGGAAATAGCTACCCAAAAGGAACTTTCCAAGATAAAGATTGATATCTATGGAACAAAAAAAAGGTTCAAACTGAACTTCTTGAAGAAACCTTAAGAACCAGGTTTAAGCTCCATGGCGAAGCAACAGTTTTAAACACAGGCTTGGATCTAACCAAAGCCTGACCAAATGCCTGAACGTCTAGAATACCTGCCAGACGCTTGTGCAAAAAAATAGAGTAAAAATCTGTCCCTTTTAAGGAATTAGCTGACAACCCTTTTCTCCAAAACATCTTGAAGAAAAGATAATATCCTGGGAATCCAGACTTTACTCCATGAGTAACCCTTGGATTCATAACAATCAGATATTTACATCATATCTATGTTCAATTTTCCTAGAGACAGGCTTTCATGTCTGTATTAAGGTATCAATGACTGACTTGGAGAAGCCATGCTTTGATAACATCAAGCGTTCAGTCTCCAGGCAGTCCATCTCAGATTGATTCTATTTATATGGTTGAAAGGACCCTGAGGTAGAGGGACCTGTCTCAGAAGCAGAGACAGTGATGGAAAGGATGACATGTCCACCAGATCTGCATACCAGGTCCTGCGTGGCTACGCAGGCGCTGACAAAAATACCAAAGCCCTCTCCTGCTTGGTCTTGACCTACGGAGGAAATCCCACTCCCCCGGAAGAAAAGTCTGACGACTTAGAAAAACCACCTCCCAGTTCTCAACACCTGGGATATGGATAGCTGATAGACAAGAGTGAGTCTCTGTCCAGTGAATTATTGTAAGACTTCTAACATCGCTAGGGAACTTCTGTTCCCCCTTGATGGCTGATGTAAACCACAGTCGTGTATATTGTCCGACTGAATATGATGTACCTCAGAGTTGCTTAACTGAGGCCAAGTCTGAAGAGCATGGAATATCACTCCCAGTTCCAGAATATTTATTAGAAGGAGGGTCTCCTCCTAAGTCCACTATCCCTGAGCCTTCAGGGAGTTCCAAACTGCATCCCAACCTAAAAGGCTGGCATCTATTGTAACAATTGTCCCATCTGACCTGCGGAAGGTCATACCCTTGGACAGATGGACCCGACAGTCACCAGAGAATCTCTGGTCTCTTGGTCCAGGTTTAACAGGGGGACAAACCTGTGTAATCCCCGTTCCTCTGACTGAGCATGCATAGTTGCAGCGGTCTGAAATGTAGACGTGCAAACGGTACTATGTCCCTTGCCGCTACCATTAAGCCGATTTCATTCATGTACTGAGCCACCGAAGGGCGCGGATGGAATGAAAAACACGGCAGAAATTTAGAAACTTTGACAACCTGGACTCAGTCAGGTAAATTTTCATTTCTACAGAATCTATCAGAGTCCCTAAGAGGGAAACCCTTGAGATTGGGGATAGAGAACTCTTTCCTTGTTCACTTTCCACCCATGTGATCTCAGAAATGCCAGTACTACGTCCGTATGAGACTTGGCAATTTGGATGTTTGACGCCTGTATCAGGATGTCGTCTAAATAAGGGGCCACTTCTATGCCCCGCGGCCTAAGGACCGCCAAAGCGACCCCAGAACCTCCATAAAGATTCTTGGGGCTGTAGATATCCCAACGGAAAGAGCTACAAACTGGTAATGCCTGTCTAGAAAGGCAAACCTGAAAAACGATGGTGATCTTTATGCATCACAATGTGAGGATAAACATACTTCAAATCCATTGTAGTCCTCTATTGACTCTCCTGGATCATAGTTAAGATGGTACGAATAGTTTCCATCTTAAAAGACGGAATTCTGAGGAATTTGTTTAAGATCTTTAGATCCAAAATAGGTCTGAAGGTTCCCTCTCCTTGGGAACCACAAACAGATTTGAGTAAAAACATAATTTATGTAAGAACTTACCTGATAAATTCATTTCTTTCATATTAGCAAGAGTCCATGAGCTAGTGACGTATGGGATATACATTCCTACCAGGAGGGGCAAAGTTTCCCAAACCTTAAAATGCCTATAAATACACCCCTCACCACACCCACAATTCAGTTTAACGAATAGCCAAGAAGTGGGGTGATAAGAAAGTGCGAAAGCATAAAAAATAAGGAATTGGAATAATTGTGCTTTATACAAAAATCATAACCACCACAAAAAAAGGGCGGGCCTCATGGACTCTTGCTAATATGAAAGAAATGAATTTATCAGGTAAGTTCTTACATAAATTATGTTTTCTTTCATGTAATTAGCAAGAGTCCATGAGCTAGTGACGTATGGGATAATGATTACCCAAGATGTGGATCTTTCCACACAAGAGTCACTAGAGAGGGAGGGATAAAATAAAGACAGCCAATTCCTGCTGAAAATAATCCACACCCAAAATAAAGTTTAATGAAAAACATAAGCAGAGGATTTAAACTGAAACCGCTGCCTGAAGTACTTTTCTACCAAAAACTGCTTCAGAAGAAGAAAATACATCAAAATGGTAGAATTTAGTAAAAGTATGCAAAGAGGACCAAGTTGCTGCTTTGCAAATCTGATCAATCGAAGCTTCATTCCTAAATGCCCAGGAAGTAGAAACTGACCTAGTAGAATGAGCAGTAATCCTCTGAGGCGGAGTTTTACCCGACTCAACATAGGCAAGATGAATTAAAGATTTCAACCAAGATGCCAAAGAAATGGCAGAAGCTTTCTGGCCTTTTCTAGAACCGGAAAAGATAACAAATAAACTAGAAGTCTTTCGGAAAGACTTAGTAGCTTCAACATAATATTTCAAAGCTCTAACAACATCCAAAGAATGCAACGATTTCTCCTTAGAATTCTTAGGATTAGGACATAATGAAGGAACCACAATGTCTCTACTAATGTTGGAATTCACAACTTTAGGTAAAAATTCAAAAGAAGTTCGCAACACCGCCTTATCCTGATGAAAAATCAGAAAAGGAGACTCACAAGAAAGAGCAGATAATTCAGAAACTCTTCTGGCAGAAGAGATTGCCAAAAGGAACAAAACTTTCCAAGAAAGTAATTTAATGTCCAATGAATGCATAGGTTCAAACGGAGGAGCTTGAAGAGCCCCCAGAACCAAATTCAAACTCCAAGGAGGAGAAATTGACTGAATGACAGGTTTTATACGAACCAAAGGTTGTACAAAACAATGAATATCAGGAAGATTAGCAATCCTTCTGTGAAAAAGAACAGAAAGAGCAGAGATTTGTCTTTCAAGGAACTTGCGGACAAACCTTTATCTAAACCATCCTGAAGAAAAATAAGTCTTCCAGACTCTAATATATCTCTCTAGATACAGATTTACGAGCCTGTCACATAGTATCAATCACAGAGTCAGAGAAACCTCTTTGACCAAGAATCAAGCGTTCAAACTCCATACCTTAAAATTAAGGTTTTGAGATCCTGATGGAAAAAAGAACCTTGAGACAGAAAGACTGGTCTTAACGGAAGAGTCCACAGCTGGCAAGAGGCCATCCGGACAAGATCCGCATACCAAAACCTGTGAGGCCATGCTGGAGCTACCAGCAGGACAAATGAGCATTCCTTTAGAATATTGGAGAATACCCTTGGAAGAAGAACTAGAGGCGGAAAGATATAGGCAGGATGACACTTGTAAGGAAGAGATAATGCATCCACTGCCTCCGCCCGAGGATCCCGGGATCCGGACAGATACCAGGTAAGTTTCTTGTTTAGATGAGAAGCCATCAGATCTATTTCTGGGAATTCCCACATTTGAACAATCTGAGGAAATACCTCTGGGTGAAGACCATTCGCCCAGGTGCAAAGTTTGGCGACTGAGATAATCCGCTTTCCAATTGTCCATACCTGGGATATGAACCGCAGAGATTAGACAGGAGCTGGATTCCGCCCAAACCAAAATTCGAGATACTTCTTTCATAGCCAGAGGACTGTGAGTCCCTCCTTGATGATTGATGTATGCCACAGTTGTGACATTGTCTATCTGAAAACAAAAGAACAACTCTCTCTTCAGAAAAGGCCAAGACTGAAGAGCTCTGAAAATTGCACGGAGTTCCAAAATATTGATCGGAAATCTCACCTCCTGAGATTCCCAAACCCCTTGTGCCGTCAGATACCCCCACACAGCTCCCCAACCTGTAAGACTTGCATCTGTTGAGATTATAGTCCAGGTCGGAAGAACAAAGAAGCCCCCTGAACTAAACGATGGTGATCTGTCCACCATGTCAGAGAGTGTCGTATAATCGGTTTAAAGATATTAATTGAGATATCTTTGAGTAATCCCTGCACCATTGGTTCAGCATACAGATCTGAAGAGGTCGCATGTGAAAAGGAGCAAAGGAGATCGCATCTGATGCGGCAGTCCTAAGACCTAAAATTTCCATGCATAAGGCTACCAAAGGGAATGATTGTGACTGAAGGTTTTGACAAGCTGATATCAATGTTAAACTTCTCTTGTCTGACAAGGACAGAGTCATAGACACTGAATCTATCTAGAAAAAAAAGGTTACCCTTGTCTGAGGAATCAATGAACTGATTGGTAAACTGATCCTCCAACCATGAACTTGAAGAAACAACACAAGTCGATTCGTATGAGATTCTTCGAAAACGAGAAGACTGAGCAAGTACCAAGATATCGTCCAAATAAGGAAATACCAAAACCCTGTTCTCTGATTACAGAAAGAAGGGCACCGAGAACCTTTGAAAAAAATTCTTGGAACTGAGGCTAGGCCAAACGGTAGAGCCACAAAACTGGTAATGCTTGTCTAAAAAGAGAATCTCAGACACTAAAAGTGATCTGGATGAATCGGAATATGCAGATACACATCCTGTAAATCTATTGTAGACATATAATGCCCTTGCTAAACAAAAGGCAGGATAGTCCTACAGTAACCATCTTGAATGTTGGTATCCTTACATAACGATTCAATATTGATAGATCCGGAACTGGTCTGAAGGAATTGACCTTCTTTGGTACAATGAAGAGATAAAATAAAACCCCAGCCCCTGTTCCAGAACTGGAACTGGCATAATTACTCCAGCCAACTCTAGATCTGAAACACATTTCAGAAATGCTGAGCCTTTGCTGTGTTAACTGGGACACGGGAAAGAAAAAAATCTCTTAGCAGGAGGCCTTAACTTGAAGCCAATTCTGTACCTTTCTGAAACAATGTTCTGAAACCAGAGATTGAGAACGGAATTGATCCAAATTTCTTTGAAGAAAACGTAATCTGCCCCATACCAGCTGAACTGGAATAAGGGCCGCACCTTCATGGGCACTTAGGAGCTGGCTATAGGTTTCTATAAGGCTTGGATATATTCCAAACTGGAAATAGTTTCCAAACTGATACCGCTCCTGAGGATGAAGGATCAGGCTTTTGTTCCTTGTGAGAAAAAGAACGAAAAATGATTATTAAACCTAAATTTACCTTGGATTTTTTATCCTTTGGTAAAAAAGTTCCCTTCCTTCCAGAAACAGTTGAGATAATAATTTATTACCCTGGAAAGAAAAGGGAAAGCAAAGTTGACTTAGAAGACATATCAGCATTCCAAGTTTAATCCATAAAGCTTTTCTAGCTAAAATAGCTAGAGACATATACCTGACATCAACTCTAATGATATCAAAAGATGGTATCACCAATAAAATTATTAGCATGTTATAGAATAATAATAATGCTATAAAATTATGATCTGTTACTTGTTGCGCTAAAACTTCTAACCAAAAAGTTGAAGCTGCAGCAACAGCCGCTAAAAATATAGCAGGTCTAAGAAGATTACCTGAACATAAGTAAGCTTTTCTTAGAAAGGATTCAATTTTCCTATCTAAAGGATCCTTAAATGAAGTACTATCTGCCGTAGGAATAGTAGTACATTAAGCAGGAGTAGAGACAGCGCCATAACCTTAGGGATTTTGTCCCAAAAACTCTAATCTGTCAGATGGCACAGGATATAATTGCTTAAACGTTTAGAAGGAGTAAAAGAATTACCCAAATTGTTCCATTCCCTGGAATTACTTCAGAAATAGCATCAGGGAGATTAAACACCTTAAACGTTTAGATTTAGTATCAAGAGGACCAGAATCCTCTATTTCTAAAGCAATTAATACTTCTTTAAATAAAGAACGAATAAATTCCATCTTGAACAAATACAAAGATTTATCAGCATCAACCTCTGAGACAGAAACCTCTGAACCAGAAGAACCATTATCAGTATCAGAATGATGTTCATTTAAAAATTCATCTGAAAAAAGAGAAGTTTTAAAAGACTTTTATGTAAACTAGAAGGAGAAATAACAGACATAGCCATCTAAATGGATTTAAAAAATAAAATCTCTTATGTTTATCAGGAACACTCTGAAAATTAGATGTTGACGGAACAGCAACAGGTAATGTAACAGTACTAAAGGAAATTTTATCTGCATTAATAAGTTTGTCATGACATGCAATACAAACAGCTGGAGAAACAGATACCAAAAATTTATAGCAGATACACTTAGCTTGGTAGCTCCAGCACCGGGCAGTGATTTTCCTGAAGTATCTTCTGACTCAGTTGCAACGTGGAACATCTTGCAATATGTAATAGAAAAAACAACATATAAAGCAAAACTGATCAAATTCCTTAAATGAAAAAAATGCCAGTGAACAAGCTTCTAGCAACCAGAAGCAATAAATAATGAGACTTAAATAATGTGAGACAAAAGCGACGCCCAAAATTTTTTTAGCGCCAAACAAGACGCCCACATTTGGCGCCTAAATGCTTTTGGCGCCAAAAATGACACCACATCCGGAACGCCGACATTTTTGGCGCAAAAGGACGTAAAAAATGACGCAACTTCCGGCGACACGTATAACGCCGGAAACAGAAAAGATTTTTTGCGCCAAAAAAGTCCGCGCCAAGAATGACGCAATAAAATGAAGCATTTTCAGCCCCCGCGAGCCTAACAGCCCACAGGGAAAAAGTCAAATTTTTTTAAGGTAAGAAAAAAAAGGATTGATTCAAATGCATTATCCCAAATATGAAACTGACTGTCTGAAAATAAGGAAAGTTGAACATTCTGAGTCAAGGCAAATAAATGTTTGAATACATATATTTAGAACTTTTATAAACAAAGTGCCCAACCATAGCTTAGAGTGTCACAGAAAATAAGATTTACTTACCCCAGGACACTCATCTACATGTTTGTAGAAAGCCAAACCAGTACTGAAACGAGAATCAGCAGAGGTAATGGTATATAAATAAGAGTATATCGTCGATCTGAAAAGGGAGGTAAGAGATGAATCTCTACGACCGATAACAGAGAACCTATGAAATAGACCCCGTAGAAGGAGATCACTGCATTCAAATAGGCAATACTCTCCTCACATCCCTCTGACATTCACTGCACGCTGAGAGGAAAACCGGGCTCCAACTTACTGCGGAGTGCATATCAACGTAGAATCTAGCACAAACTTACTTACCTCCATAGGAGGCAAAGTTTGTAAAACTGAATTGTGGGTGTGGTGAGGGGTGTATTTATAGGCATTTTAAGGTTTGGGAAACTTTGCCCCTCCTGGTAGGAATGTATATCCCATACGTCACTAGCTCATGGACTCTTGCTAATTACATGAAAGAAAACTCTGTCCCTGTTCCTCTCTTGGAACTGGATGGATCTCGTACACAATGTAAGAATGCCTCCTTCTTTATCTGGTTTGCAGATAATTGGAAAGGCGAAATCTCCCCTTTTTTGGGGGGGGGAGAATCTTTGAAATCCAGAAGATATCTCTGGGATATAAATTCCAATGCCTAGGGATCCTGGGCATCTCTTACCCACGCCTGGGCGAAGAATGAAAGTCTGCCCCCTATAGGATCCGTTACCGGATAGGGGTCCGTTCCTTCATGCTGCCTTAGAGGCAGCAGCAGGCTCCTTTTGGCCTGCTTATCTTTGTTCCAGGTCCGATTGTCTCCAGACCGCCTTGGACTGAGCAAAAACAGAATTTATGCTTACCTGATAAATTACTTTCTCCAACGGTGTGTCCGGTCCACGGCATCATCCTTACTTGTGGGATATTCTCTTCCCCAACAGGAAATGGCAAAGAGCCCAGCAAAGCTGGTCATATGATCCCTCCTAGGCTCCGCCTACCCCAGTCATTTGACCGACGTACAGGAGGAAATATGCATAGGAGAAACCACATGATACCGTGGTGACTGTAGTTAGAGAAAATAATTCATCAGACCTGATTAAAAAAACCAGGGCGGGCCGTGGACCGGACACACCGTTGGAGAAAGTAATTTATCAGGTAAGCATAAATTCTGTTTTCTCCAACATAGGTGTGTCCGGTCCACGGCGTCATCCTTACTTGTGGGAACCAATACCAAAGCTTTAGGACACGGATGAAGGGAGGGAGCAAATCAGGTCACCTAAATGGAAGGCACCACGGCTTGCAAAACCTGTCTCCCAAAAATAGCCTCTGAAGAAGCAAAAGTATCAAATTTGTAAAATTTGGCAAAAGTGTGCAGTGAAGACCAAGTCGCTGCCTTACATATCTGGTCAACAGAAGCCTCGTTCTTGAAGGCCCATGTGGAAGCCACAGCCCTAGTGGAGTGAGCTGTGATTCTTTCAGGAGGCTGCCGTCCGGCAGTCTCATAAGCCAATCGGATAATGCTTTTAAGCCAAAAAGAAAGAGAGGTAGAAGTTGCTTTTTGACCTCTCCTTTTACCAGAATAAACAACAAACAAAGAAGAAGTTTGTCTGAAATCTTTAGTGGCCTCTAAATAGAATTTTAGAGCACGGACTACGTCCAAATTGTGTAACAAACGTTCCTTCTTTGAAACTGGATTCGGACACAAAGAAGGTACAACTATCTCCTGGTTAATATTCTTGTTGGAAACAACTTTCGGAAGAAAACCAGGCTTAGTACGCAAAACCACCTTATCTGCATGGAACACCAGATAGGGCGGAGAACACTGCAGAGCAGATAACTCAGAAACTCTTCTAGCTGAAGAAATTGCAACCAAAAACAAAACTTTCCAAGATAATAACTTAATATCTACGGAATGTAAGGGTTCAAACGGAACCCCTTGAAGAACTGAAAGAACTAGATTAAGACTCCAGGGAGGAGTCAAAGGTCTGTAAACAGGCTTGATTCTAACCAGAGCCTGAACAAACGCTTGAACGTCTGGCACAGCTGCCAGCCTTTTGTGAAGTAAAACAGATAACGCAGAAATCTGTCCCTTCAGAGAACTTGCAGATAATCCCTTCTCCAAACCTTCTTGTAGAAAGGATAGAATCTTGGGAATTTTTATCTTGTTCCATGGGAATCCTTTAGATTCACACCAACAGATATATCTTTTCCATATCTTATGGTAAATTTTTCTAGTTACAGGCTTTCTAGCTTGAATCAGAGTATCTATTACAGAATCTGAAAACCCACGCTTTGATAAAATCAAGCGTTCAATCTCCAAGCAGTCAGTTGGAGGGAAACCAGATTCGGATGTTCGAATGGACCTTGAACAAGAAGGTCCTGTCTCAAAGGTAGCTTCCATGGTGGAGCCGATGACATATTCACCAGGTCTGCATACCAAGTCCTGCGTGGCCACGCAGGAGCTATCAAGATCACCGAAGCCCTCTCCTGGTTGATCCTGGCTACCAGCCTGGGAATGAGAGGAAACGGTGGGAATACATAAGCTAGGTTGAAGGTCCAAGGTGCTACTAGTGCATCTACTAGAGTCGCCTTGGGATCCCTGGATCTGGACCCGTAACAAGGAACCTTGAAGTTCTGACGAGAGGCCATCAGATCCATGTCTGGAATGCCCCATAATTGAGTTATTTGGGCAAAGATTTCCGGGTGGAGTTCCCACTCCCCCGGATGGAATGTCTGACGACTCAGAAAATCCGCTTCCCAATTTTCCACTCCTGGGATGTGGATTGCAGACAAGTGGCAGGAGTGATCCTCCGCCCATTGAATTATCTTGGTCACTTCCTCCATCGCCAGGGAACTCCTTGTTCCCCCCTGATGGTTGATATATGCAACTGTCGTCATGTTGTCTGATTGAAACCTTATGAATTTGGCCTTTGCTAGATGAGGCCAAGCTTTGAGAGCATTGAATATCGCTCTTAGTTCCAGAATGTTTATCGGGAGAAGAGATTCTTCCCGAGACCATAGACCCTGAGCTTTCAGGGGTTCCCAGACCGCGCCCCAGCCCACCAGACTGGCGTCGGTCGTGACAATGACCCACTCTGGTCTGCGGAAGCTCATTCCCTGTGACAGGTTGTCCAGGATTAGCCACCAACTGAGTGAATCTCTGGTCCTTTGATCTACTTGAATCGTCGGAGACAAGTCTGTATAATCCCCATTCCACTGTCTAAGCATGCACAGTTGTAATGGTCTTAGATGAATTCGTGCTAAAGGAACTATGTCCATTGCTGCAACCATCAATCCTATTACTTCCATGCACTGCGCTATGGAAGGACGAAGAACAGAATGAAGAACTTGACAAGAGCTTAGAAGTTTTGATTTTCTGACCTCTGTCAGAAAAATCCTCATTTCTAAGGAGTCTATTATTGTTCCCAAGAAGGGAACTCTTGTTGACGGGGAAAGAGAACTTTTTTCTATGTTCACTTTCCATCCGTGAGATCTGAGAAAGGCTAGGACGATGTCCGTATGAGCCTTTGCTTTTGACAGAGACGACGCTTGAATCAGGATGTCGTCCAAGTACGGTACTACTGCAATGCCCCTTGGTCTTAGAACCGCTAGAAGGGACCCTAGTACCTTTGTGAAAATTCTCGGAGCAGTGGCTAATCCGAATGGAAGTGCCACAAACTGGTAATGCTTGTCCAGAAAAGCGAACCTTAGGAACTGATGTTCCTTGTGGATAGGAATATGTAGGTACGCATCCTTTAAATCCACCGTGGTCATAAATTGACCTTCCTGAATGGTAGGAAGGATCGTTCGAATAGTTTCCATTTTGAACGATGGAACCCTGAGAAATTTGTTTAGGATTTTGAGATCTAGAATTGGTCTGAATGTTCCCTCTTTTTTGGGAACTATGAACAGGTTGGAGTAAAACCCCATCCCTTGTTCTCCTATTGGAACTGGATGAATTACTCCCATCTTTAACAGGTCTTCTACACAATGTAAGAATGCCTGTCTTTTTATTTGGTTTGAAGATAATTGAGACCTGTGGAACCTTCCCCTTGGGGGTAGTTCCTTGAATTCCAGGAGATAACCTTGAGAAACTATTTCTAGTGCCCAAGGATCCTGAACATCTCTTGCCCAAGCCTGAGCAAAGAGAGAAAGTCTGCCCCCCCACCAGATCCGGTCCCGGATCGGGGGCCATCCCTTCATGCTGTTTTGGTAGCAGTGGCAGGCTTCTTGGCCTGCTTACCCTTGTTCCAGCCTTGCATCGGTCTCCAGGCTGGTTTGGGTTGAGAAGTATTACCCTCTTGCTTAGAGGATGTAGAAGTAGAGGTTGGTCCGTTTCTGCGAAAGGGACGAAAATTAGGCTTATTTCTAGCCTTAAAAGACCTATCCTGAGGAAGGGCGTGGCCCTTTCCCCCGGTGATGTCTGAAATAATCTCTTTCAAATCAGGACCAAACAGTGTTTTGCCCTTGAAAGGGATGTTAAGCAATTTTGTCTTGGAAGACACATCCGCTGACCAAGACTTTAGCCAGAGCGCTCTGCGCGCCACGATAGCAAACCCTGAATTTTTCGCCACTAATCTAGCTAATTGCAAAGCGGCATCTAGAATAAAAGAGTTAGCCAATTTAAGTGCTTGAACTCTGTCCATAACCTCCTCCTACGAAGATTCTTTATTGAGCGCCTTTTCTAGTTCTTCGAACCAGAAAAACGCTGCCGTAGTGACAGGAACAATGCATGAAATTGGTTGTAGAAGGTAACCTTGCTGAACAAACATCTTTTTAAGCAAACCCTCTAATCTTTTATCCATAGGATCTTTGAAAGCACAACTATCTTCTATGGGAATAGTAGTGCGTTTGTTTAGAGTAGAGACCGCCCCCTCGACCTTAGGGACTGTCTGCCATAAGTCCTTTCTGGGGTCGACTATAGGAAATAATTTCTTAAATATAGGGGGAGGAACAAAAGGTATGCCGGGCCTTTCCCATTCCTTATTTACTATGTCTGCCACCCGCTTGGGTATAGGAAAAACATCGGGGGGCACCGGAACCTCTAGGAACTTGTCCATCTTACATAATTTCTCTGGAATGACCAAATTGTCACAATCATCCAGAGTAGATAATACCTCCTTAAGCAGTGCGCGGAGATGTTCTAATTTAAATTTAAATATCACAACATCAGGTTCAGCTTGTTGAGAAATTTTTCCTGAATCTGAAATTTCTCCCTCAGACAAAACCTCCCTCCTGGCCCCTTCAGATTGGTGTGAGGGTATGTCAGAAACGTTATCATCAGCGTCCTCTTGCTCTTCAGTGTTTAAAACAGAGCAATCGCGCTTTCTTTGATAAGTAGGCATTTTAGATAAAATATTTGCAATAGAATTATCCATAACAGCCGTTAATTGTTGCATAGTAATAAGTATTGGCGCACTAGATGTACTAGGGGCCTCTTGTGTGGGCAAAACTGGTGTAGACACAGAAGGGGGTGATGCAGTACCATGCTTACTCCCCTCATCTGAAGAATCATCTTGGGCACTATTATTATCTGTGGCATCATTGTCCCTACTTTGTTTGGACACTATGTTACAATTATCACATATATTTAAATGGGGAGACACATTGGCTTTCATACATATAGAACATCGCTTATCTGATGGTTCAGACATGTTAAACAGGCTTAAACTTGTCAAAGCACAAAAAACGTTTTAAAATAAAACCGTTACTGTCACTTTAAATTTTAAACAGAACACACTTTATTACTGAATATGCGAAAAAGCATGAAGCAATTGTTCAAAATTCACCAAAATTTCACCACAGTGTCTTAAAGCCTTAAAAGTATTGCACACCAAATTTGAAAGCTTTAACCCTTAAAATAACGGAACCGGAGCCGTTTTTACATTTAACCCCTATACAGTCCCAGGTATCTGCTTTGCTGAGACCCAACCAAGCCCAGGGGGAATACGATACCAAATGACGCCTTCAATAAGCTTTTTCAGTGGTTCTTAGCTCCTCACACATGCATCTGCATGCCTTGCCTTCCAAAAACAACTGCGCATTAGTGGCGCGAAAATGAGGCTCTGCCTATGACTAGAGAAGGCCCCCATCTGAAAAAGGTGTCCATACAGTGCCTGCCGTTTTTTTAACAACAATCCCCAAGATTATAATAACTATAAAGAGTTATAATCTGTCAAATATGCTTAGCAAAGTAATCGTTTTAGCCCAGAAAAATGTCTACCAGTTTTATAAGCCCTTATAAAGCCCTTTATTCTTTTGCTTAATCTAAGAAAATGGCTTACCGGTCCCCATAGGGAAAATGACAGCCTTCCAGCATTAAAAAGTCTTGTTAGAAATGTGGCCAGTCATACCTCAGGCAGAAAAAGTCTGTCAACTGCTTCCCCCAACTGAAGTTACTTCATCTCAACAGTCCTGTGTGGAAACAGCAATCGATTTTAGTAACGTTTGCTAAAATCATCTTCCTCTTACAAACAGAAATCTTCTTCTCTTTTCTGTTTCAGAGTAAATAGTACATACCAGCACTATTTTAAAATAACAAACACTTGATTGAAGAATAAAAACTACATTTAAACACCAAAAAACTCTTAGCCATCTCCGTGGAGATGTTGCCTGTGCAACGGCAAAGAGAATGACTGGGGTAGGCGGAGCCTAGGAGGGATCATATGACCAGCTTTGCTGGGCTCTTTGCCATTTCCTGTTGGGGAAGAGAATATCCCACAAGTAAGGATGACGCCGTGGACCGGACACACCTATGTTGGAGAAAATTCCCTCTTGTTTTGCCTTAGAGGAAGTGGATGCCACACCTGCCCTGAAGTTTTAAAAGGCACGAAAATTAGACCTTTCTTGGCCCTTGATTTGGACCTATCCTGAGGAAGGGCATGACCTTTTCCTCCAGTGATATAAGCAATAATCTCCTTCAAACCAGGCCCGAATAGGGTCTGCCCCTTGAAGGGAAGTTAAGTAGCTTATTTATTAAAGTCACGACAGCTGACCATGATATAAGCCATAGCGCTCTGCGCGCCAGTATAGTAAACAGAATTCTTAGCCGTTAGTCTAGTCAAATGAACAAAGGCATCAGAAAACAAAGGAATTGGCTAGCATAAGCTTGTCAAATATATTCATCCAATGGAGTCGCTAACTGTAAAGCCTCATCAAGAGACAACCCAGAACGCCGCAGCAGCAATGACAGAAGCAATGTATGCAAGGGGCTGCAGGATAAAACCCTGTTGAATAAACATTTTTTATCCATTGGATCTAAAAAGCACAACTGTCCTCGCCAGAGGTAGTGGTACGCCTAGCTAGAGTAGAAACTCTTCTCTCCACCTTAGGAACTGTCTGCCAGAAGTCCCGTGTGGTCGTAACTATTAGAAAACATTCTTCTAAAAAATAGGAGGGGAAGAGAACGGCACACCTGGTCTATCCCATTCCTTATTAAAAAAAAAAATTAATAAACCTCTTTAGGTATTGGAAAAACATCAGTACACACCGGCACTGCATATTATTTATCCAGTCTACACAATTTCTCTGGCCCTGCGATTGTACACATTCATTCAGAGCAGCCAAAGCCTCCCTGAGCAACAAGTGGAGGTTCTCAAGCATAAATTTTAAATGTAGAATTATCAGAATCAGGTTAAATCATCTTCCCAGAGTCAAAAAAATCACCCACAGACTAAGCATATTGTGAGGTAGAATCATACATGGTTCTTAAAGTGTCTGTATGCTCTGTATCTACCCCCAGAGCTATCTGCTTTCCTTTAATTTCAGGTAGTCTGACTAATACTGCTGCCAGAGTATTATTCACCACCTTTGCCATGTCTTGTAAAATAAACGCTATGGACGCCCTTGATGTACTTGGCGCCATTTGAGCGTGAGTCCCTGAAGCGGGAGTCGAAGGGTCTGACACGTGGGGAGAGTTAGTCGGCATAACTTTCCCCTCGACAGAGTCCCCTGGTAAAATAAACGCTATGGGTGCCCTTGATGTACTTGGCGCCATTTGAGCGTGAGTCCCTAAAGCGGGAGTCAAAAGGTCTGACACGTGGGGAGAGTTAGTCGGCATAACTACCCCCACGACAGAATCCTCTGGTGATAATGTTTTTAAAGACAAAAAATGATCTTTATTGTTTAACATGAAATCAGTACATCTGGTACACATTCTAAGATGGGGTTCCACCATGGCTTTAAAACATAATTAACACAGAGCTTCCTCTATGTCAGACATGTTAGAACAGACTAATAATGAGACTAGTAAGCTTGGAAAACACTTTAAATCAAGTTAACAAGCAAATATATAAAACGTTACTGTGCCTTTAAGAGAAACAAATTTTGTCAAAATTTGAAAAACAGTGAAAAAAGGCAGTAAAACAAACGAAATTTTTACAGTACATGTAATAAGGTAACAGAGCATTGCACCCACTTGCAAATGGATGATTAACCCCTTAATGCAAAAAACGGATCAAAAAAAACGACAGACGTTTTTAAAAACAGACAACAAACTGCCACAGCAGAGCTGTGGATTACCTTCCCTATAAACGATTTTGGAAGTCTTTTTAGCCCTTTAGAAATGTCCTGTAGTATTCATGGGACTGCTGAGGGAATCTGGATGATTCATTTTGTAATTTTAACTGCGCAAAAAAGCGCTAAATTAGGCCCTTCCCACTCATATTACAACAGTGGGAAGCTTCAGTTAACTGTTTCTATGCAAAATTTAAGCCAGCCATGTGGAAAAAACTTAGGCCCCAATAAGTTTTATCACCAAACATATGTTAAAAAACGATTAAACATGCCAGCAAACGTTTTTAAACACATTTTTACAAGAGTATGTATCTCTATTAATAAGCCTGATACCAGTCGCTTTTACTGCATTTAAGGCTATACCAACATTAGTGTTATCACCAATGTACGTTAAAAAACGATTAAACATGCCAGCAAACGTTTTAAAACACATTTTTATAAGAGTATGTATCTCTATTAATAAGCCTGATACCAGTTGCTATCGCTGCATTTAAGGCTTTACTTACATTACTTCGGTATCAGCAGTATTTTCTTAGTCAATTCCATTCCTAGAAAAATACTTTACTGCACATACCTTATCTGCAGGAAAACCTGCACGCCATTCCCCCTCTGAAGTACCTCACTCCTCAATGTGTGAGAACAGCAAATGGATCTTAGTTACGTCTGCTAAGATCATAGAAAAACGCAGGCAGATTCTTCTTCCAAATACTGCCTGAGATAAACAGCACACTCCGGTGCCATTTAAAAATAAACTTTTGATTGAAGAATAAACTAAGTATAAAAAACCAGACTCTCACGACCTATCTATGTTGAGGCTTGCAAGAGAATGACTGAGTATGGCAGTTAGGGGAGGAGCTATATAGCAGCTTTGCTGTGGGTGGACTCTTGCAACTTCCTGTTGGGAAGGAGAATTTATTCCATAAGTAATGGATGATCCGTGGACTGGATACACTTAACAAGAGAAAACGTTTTTGTTCATTAAACTTAGTTTGATTATGATGCAGTCTGTTGTGTGATTATTTAATTAGGTGCTGATTAGCAAATGTTTTTGTTCATTAAACTTAGTTTGATGATGATACAATCTATATTAGGTTTATAATGCTGTTTAGCATTTAAAGTCTTAATTTCAAAGCTTTAAAAATAAATGTATTAGGTGTTCCTTATATCAATTTTAAGAGGGGCCTGGAACCCAACTCCCTCACTTCCCATTGACTTACATTATAAACTGGGTTTCAATTTACAACAGTTTCAATTTACAACAATTTCTCCTGGAACCTAACCCCGGCGTAAACTGAGGGCTACCTGTATATTATATTTATATATACACACAATCACAAAGATAAATTGGGGACATTAACCATTTCCTGCCAGGACTTATTTGTCTACATCGGAACAAAGAAAACAAATAAGTAAAAATTGAAAGCAAGCAATCCTTCATGTGATTGCGTTATTTCAATGATAGGATCAGGGGGTGTGCCTTTGACGGTAGGCACACCCTCCAGCCCGCGATCCCATTTAGCAAGCAGCTATGGCTTCAGGACAACCTAGCAGCTAGGACCATCGCAGTTAGGACAGCATGGAATGTCTTAACGGCGAAAAGGGGTTATGTTGTGAAAAACAAAACACTTTAAAAAAAACAAACAAAAAAACGCAAGACATATTTTCTACCCTCACACAAGGAAAATCTTATTTATTTATTGCCACAAAGGGATCGGTTTATAGTATATTATATAGTAAACATATACAAATAGAAAAGGCAGATGGTCAGATCTTGCATAAACAACTGTCGCTTCAAAAGTGTCCCTTTCATTGGTTTAAAAAAAAAAAAAATCCTTTCTAAACTAATCTCAAGTTTTATTTAGGTGTTTAGTCCTAGTCACTTGTGAGTGCTTCTCTAAGGAGGGAAAAAAAATGTATATAAACTTCAACAGCAGCAAGAAACGTTACCAACATAACTGCATTTCACTGGCCTATATCATCTAATGAATGCTATAAAACAGACCCTAAAAACAAAATGGTTTGGAAGGGTTTACAAGATAAAATTCTAATTATGCATATGAATTACCATTTACCAGACACTGAGATAATGGGATAAGGCAGGTCTGTAAAAATATTGGTGCCTACTATTGTTTACCTTGACTGTACTTTTACAATAAGAGTTTAGGAGTTACTACATATTAGCATTCAAAGCCAAATCAGTTATCACAAATCCTAAGGTCTGTACATTTTTTTTTTTTTTTAAACAGTTTGCAAACTGAAAGGAAGTGAATGTTTTACATGCAATTGCAAAGACATTCACACTATTTGATAAGCAGCTGTATTATTGTGCGTATATTAGCAGTGCTATTCTAATAGCACAAGCATGACCCATTTCCAAGATGAATAGTGTTGGAAAGGTTTGATGAATTTATCCACTAGCAGCAGACTTCTCTTTGTCTTGCTTCAGTCTGTAATCTGATAGGGCAGCTCTGATTGCATCTTCAGCCAGCACTGCAAAACAATTAAAACAAAGTCTGAGATGTACATTTTCAAATGTGACATTCAAACATCTTCCCAGCACAATGGAATATTTATTGTTGATATGAATTTTCTGTTTTATACTTCTGCATCTAAAACAAAGAAAGCCTTAACGTGATATTACACAGTAAATGCATGTAGACATAATGATGAATGCCATGCTAAAATTAGCCTTAGAATAATATGTAGCTGTATGATGATGTGTAAAGGTTTAGTTTCTATAAAGTACTGTAGATTCTATAAAGTAATGGGTGCCATGTTAGAGATAAATAGTAAACTATTTGTCTTCTGTATAGAACAATTAGTGAAAGATCTATAAACCAGGCAATAAAGAGTTTGTGTAAACAAGACTGCGTGGAAAAATAATATATATATTCCTAATAATTTGCAGCAGGACAGTAAGACATGGCGGCACCCATTACTTTATAGAAACTCAGTGGAATTTAATAAAAAAACAAAACTACAGTTAAATTACAGGAATAGGGGACAAAATAAAGAATGAAAGTATATTACAAAGTTTAACTACACAAACATTTTAAAAAGGACAGTATACTGTAAAATAGTTTTGTCCTTAATGTGTTTACAATTGCTTTTTTTTACCAACTCCAGAGCAAAAAAAAAAAGAAAATTAGCATTTTAAAGGTTATTTGTGTATATTTAAGCTCTGATTTTGTGTTTTGAAGCCACAACATAATAAAATGGGTTGAGCTTGTAGGTATAATCAGCTCTCATTACCTTATCCCATTGTGTACATATAACTGCTTCTTTATCTTATATCTGTCCATAAAACAATCACCAATACTTGGAGAGAACAATGGAAAAATCAGCATTTAATTGCCTTATCTCTGCTATATCCCACTGGGAGTGTAATTTCTTCTGCTGGCTGTGTTTACAAAGCTTATCTATAGCTTGGACCTGCGGCCACAAACTTTCAGAATAGGTGGGAATACCACATGCTAAATTAACTATTTCAAATGCCAATATAAGGGTAAAGGAGCTACTTGTAAACTATTTAATACACTCCAGCAGGTAAAGTGGATCATTGGAAACAAATTAAAAAGGGGAGAAAAAGTTTGAGTAAACTGTCCCTTTAAGTGCCTACTCATCTAGGAAACAAATGTAAAAATGCAGAAACTTACTAGAGCAATGCAGTTTAACTGGTGGTAGGCAGAGTTCCTTGGCAATATCTGTGTTCTTGATTGTCATTGCTTCATCAACCTGTGTATTAAATAAAAAGCTTAAAATCCCATTGCTTATTTCAGACACACAAATTCAATTTTATATACTCACGTTTGTTTATGTATGTATCACCAATCAAAATGTATATGCTACCCCTATCATTTTAGAACTAAATGAAATGGTTAGTGCTTCCAGAAGGTATGCACAAACAATGTGATCCAACGCAGGAAAACAAATGCCATGTAGGGAGCTGCACAGAGTGTATATATTTAAAGTAATAGAAAAAAAAAAAAAAAAAAAACATTTATGCTTACCTGATAAATGTATTTCTTTTTTGACACAATGAGTCCACGGATCATCTTAATTACTAATGGGATATTCACCTCCTGGTCAGCAGGAGGCAAAGAGCACCACAGCAGAGCTGTTAAATAGCTCCTCCCTTCCCTCATTCGACCGAAGTTAGGAAAAGAAAGGAAAAGCCAAGGTGCAGAGGTGTCTGAAGTTCACAATAACCAACAACCTGTCTATAAACACAGGGCGGGCCGTGGACTCGTGTCAAAAAAGAAATACATTTATCAGGTAAACATAAATTTTCTTTTTAAAGACATGAGTCCACAGATCATCTTAATTACTAATGGGATACAATACCCAAGCTAGAGAACACAGATGATACGGGAGGGACAAGACAGGGAACCTAAACGGAAGGCACCACTGCTTGAAGAACCTCTCTCCCAAAAGCGGCCTCAGCCGATGCAAAAGTGTCAAATTTGTAAAACCTTGAAAAAGTGTGAAGAGAGGACCAAGTTGCAGCCTTGCAAATCCGTTCCACAGAAGATTCATTTTTGAATGCCCATGAGGAAGCAACAGTCCTCGTGGAATGAGCCGTAACTCTCTCAGGAGGCTGCTTTCCAGCAGTCTCATATGCAAAACATATGATACTCTTCAGCCAAAAAGAAGCAGCAGCCATAGCTTTCTGTCCCTTGCGCTTTCCCGAGAAAACCACAAAGAAGACTGCCGAAAGTCCGTAATCGCCTGCAGGTAAAACTTTAAAGCACGGACCACGTCCAAATTGTGCAGAAGTCTTTCCTTCTTAGAAGGATTAGGACACAAGGAAGGCACAACGATCTCCCGATTAATGTTCCGATCAGAAACAACCTTAGGAAGAAATCCTAATTTGGTACGTAAAACTACCTTATCTGAATGGAAAATAAGATAAGGAGACTCGTACTGCAATGTCGAGAGTTCAGATACTCTCCGAGCAGAAGAAATAGCAACAAGAAATAAAACTTTCCAAGATAACTTAATATCTAAGGAATGCATAGGCTCAAACGGAGCCCCTTGAAGAACATTGAGAACTAAATTAAGACTCCATGGATGAGCAACTGGTTTGAACACAGGCCTGATCCTGACTTATGTCTGGCAAAAAGATTGTACATCTGGGACATCCGCCAGACATTTAACAAAATGGATACGGCCAAGATTTGACCACTTAGGGAACTAGTCGATAAACCTTTATCCAAACCTTCTTGGAGAAAAAAAAACATAATTTATGCTTACCTGATAAATTTATTTCTCTTGTGGTGTATCCAGTCCATGGATCATCCATTACTTGTGGGATATTCTCCTTCCCAACAGAAAGTTGCAAGAGAATCACCCACAGCAGAGCTGTTATATAGCTCCTCCCCTAACTGCCATATCCAGTCATTCGACGAAACATGCCGAGAAAGGAGAAACCATAGGGTGCAGTGGTGTAGTTTAAATTAAAATTTAGACCTGCCTTAAAAGGACAGGGCGGGCCGTGGACTGGATACACCAGAAGAGAAAAAAATTTATCGGGTAAGCATAAATTATGTTCTCTTGTAAGGTGTATACAGTCCACGGATCATCCATTACTTGTGGGATACCAAAGCTAAAATACACGGATGAAGGGAGGGACAAGGCAGGCTTAAATGGAAGGAACCACTGCCTGTAGAACCTTTCTCCCAAAAATAGCCTCCGAAGAAGCAAAAGTATCAAATTTGTAAAATTTTGAAAAGGTATGAAGCGAAGACCAAGTCGCCGCCTTGCAAATCTGTTCAACAGAAGCCTCATTTTTAAAGGCCCAGGTGGAAGCCACAGCTCTAGTAGAATGAGCTGTAATCCTTTCAGGGGGCTGCTGTCCAGCAGTCTCATAGGCTAAGCGTATTACGCTCCGAAGCCAAAAAGAAAGAGAGGTTGCCGAAGCTATTTGACCTCTCCTCTGTCCAGAGTAAACAACAAACAGTAGATGTTTGGCGAAAATCTTTAGTAGTAAAACTTCAAAGCACTGACCACGTCCAGATTATGTAAAAGACGTTCCTTCTTTGAAGGAGGATTAGGACACAATGATGGAACAACAATCTCTCGATTGATATTCTTGTTAGAAACTACCTTAGGTAAAAACCCAGGTTTTGTACGCAGAACTACTTTATCTGAATGGAAAATCAGATAAGGAGAATCACATTGTAAAGCAGATAACTCAGAGACTCTCCGAACCGAGGAAATAGCCATCAAAATCAGAACTTTCCAAGACAAAAGTTTAATATCAATGGAATGAAGGGGTTCAAAACGGAACCCCTTGAAGAACTGAAAGAACCAAGTTTAAGCTCCGTGGGGGAGCAACAGGTTTAAACACAGGCTTGATTCTAACCAAAGCCTGACAAAAAGCTTGAACGTCTGGAACTTCAGCCAGACGCTTGTGCAAAAGAATAGACTGAGCAGAAATCTGTCCCTTTAAAGAACTAGCTGATAATCCTTTTTCCAAACCCTCTTGGAGAAAGGACAATATCCTAGGAATCCTAACCTTACTCCATGAGTAATTCTTGGATTCACACCAATAAAGGTATTTACACCATATCTTATGGTAGATTTTCCTGGTGACAGGCTTTCGTGCCTGTATTAGGATATCAATGACTGACTCGGAGAAGCCACGCTTTGATAAAATCAAGCGTTCAATCTCCATGCAGTCAGTCTCAGAGAAATTAGATTCGGATGATTGAAAGGACCTTGTAGTAGAAGGTCTTGTCTCAGAGGCAGGGTCCATGGTGGAAAGGATGACATGTCCACCAGGTCTGCATACCAGGTCCTGCGTGGCCATGCAGGCGCTATCAAGATCACTGATGCTCTCTCCTGTTTGATTTTGGCAATCAGTCGAGGGAGCAGAGGAAACGGTGGAAACACATAAGCCAGGTTGAAGAACCAAGGCGCTGCTAGAGCATCTATCAGTGCCGCTTCTGGGTCCCTGGACCTGGTTCCGTAACAAGGAAGCTTGGTGTTCTGGCGAGACGCCATGAGATCATGTTCTGGTTTGCCCCAACGATGAACCAATTGAGCAAACACCTCCGGATGGAGTTCCCACTCCCCCGGATGAAAAGTCTGACGACTTAGAAAATACGCCTCCCAGTTCTCTACACCTGGGATATGGATTGCTGATAGTTGGCAAGAGTGAGTCTCTGCCCAGCGAATTATCTTGGAGACTTCCAGCATCGCTAGGGAACTCCTGGTTCCCCCTTGTTGGTTGATGTAAGCCACAGTCGTGATGTTGTCCGACTGAAATCTGATGAACCTCGGGGTTGCTAACTGAGGCCAAGCTAGAAGAGCATTGCTCTTAACTCCAGAATATTTATTGGGAGGAGTTTCTCCTCCTGAGTCCACGATCCCTGAGCCTTCAGGGAATTCCAGACTGCACCCCAACCTAGAAGGCTGGCATCTGTTACAATTGTCCAATCTGGCCTGCGAAAGGTCATACCTTTGGACAGATGGACCCAAGATAGCCACCAGAGAAGAGAATCTCTGGTCTCTTGATCCAGATTTAGCAGAAGGGACAAATCTGTGTAATCCCCATTCCACTGACTAAGCATGCATAGTTGCAGCGGTCTGAGATGTAGGCACGCAAATGGTACTATGTCCATCGCCGCTACCATTAAACCGATTACTTCCATACACTGAGCCACCGAAGGGCGCGGAATAGAATGAAGAAAACGGCAAGATTTTAGAAGCTTTGATAACCTGGATTCTGTCAGGTAAATCTTAATTTCTACAGAATCTATCAGAGTCCCTAGGAAGGAGACTCTTGTGAGTGGGGATAGAGAACTCGTTCACCTTCCACCCATGTGACCTGAGAAATGCCAGAACTATGTCCGTATGTGACTTGGCAATCTGAAAGCTTGACGCCTGTATCAGGATGTCGTCCAGATAAGGGGCCACTGATATACCTTGCGGTCTTAGGACCGCCAGAAGCGATCCCAGAACCTTTGTAAAGATTCTTGGAGCAGTAGCTAACCCGAAGGGAAGAGCCACAAATTGGTAATGCCTGTCCAGAAAGGCAAACCTTAGGAACCGATGATGATCTTTGTGAATCGGTATGTGAAGGTAAGCATCCTTCAAATCCACTGTGGTCATGTACTGACCCTCCTGGATCATAGGTAGGATGGTCCGAATAGTTTCCATTTTGAACGATGGAACTCTGAGGAATTTGTTTAAGATCTTTAGATCCAAAATGGGTCTGAAGGTTCCCTCTTTTTTGGGAACCACAAACAGATTTGAATAAAAACCCTGTCCCGACTGTGGAACTGGACAGATCACTCCCATAACTAGGAGGTCTTGCACACAGCGTAAGAATGCCTCTTTCTTTATCTGGTTTACAGATAATCTCGAAAGGTGAAATCTCCCTTGAGGGGGGGAAGCTTTGAAGTCCAGAAGATATCCCTGAGATATGATCTCCAACGTCCAGGGATCCTGAACATTTCTTGCCCACGCCTGGGCGAAGAGAGAAAGTCTGCCCCTACTAGATCTGTTACCGGATAGGGGGCCGTTCCTTCATGCTGTCTTAGAGGCAGCAGCAGGCTTTCTGGCCTGCTTGCCCTTGTTCCAGGACTGGTTAGGTTTCCAGACTGGCTTGGATTGAGCAAAAGTTCCCACTTGTTTTGTAGCAGAGGAAGTTGATGCTGCACCTGCCTTGAAGTTTCGAAAGGCACGAAAGTTAGACTGTTTGGCCTTTGATTTGGCCCTGTCCTGAGGAAGGGCATGACCCTTACCTCCAGTAATGTCAGCAATAATTTCCTTCAAACCAGGCCCGAATAGGGTCTGCCCCTTGAAGGGAATGTTAAGTCATTTAGACTTTGAAGTCACGTCAGCTGACCAAGATTTAAGCCATAGCGCCCTACGCGCCTGGATGGCGAATCCAGAATTCTTAGCCGTTAGTTTAGTCAAATGAACAATGGCATCAGAAACAAAAGAATTAGCTAGCTTAAGTGTTCTAAGCTTGTCAAGTATTTTAGTCAATGGAGTAGCTGTCTGAAAGGCCTCTTCCAGAGACTCAAACCAGAACGCCGCAGCAGTGACAGGCGCAATGCATGCAAGGGGCTGCAGGATAAAACCTTGTTGAATAAACATTTTCTTAAGGTAACCTAATTTTTTTATCCATTGGATCTGAAAAAGCACAACTGTCCTCGACAGGGAAAGTGGTACGCTTTGCTAAAGTAGAAACTGCTCCCTCCACCTTAGGGACCGTCTGCCATAAGTCCCGTGTGGTGGCGTCTATTGGAAACATTTTTCTAAAAATAGGAGGGGGGGGGGGGGGGGGGAGAACTGCACACCGGGTCTATCCCACTCCTTATTAATAATTTCTGTAAACCTTTAAGGTATTGGAAAAACATCAGTACACACCGGCACTGCATAGTATTTATCCAGTCTACACAATTTCTCTGGCACTGCAATTGTGTCACAGTCATTCAGAGCAGCTAACACCTCCCCAAGCAATACACAGAGGTTATCAAGCTTAAATTTAAAAGTAGAAATATCTGAATCAGGTTTCACCGAATCAGAAATGTCACCCACAGACTGAAGCTCTCCTTCCTCAGCTTCTGCATATTGTGACGCAGTATCAGACATGGGCCTTAAAGCATCTGCGCGCTCTGTACTACGTCTAACCCCAGAGCTATCGCGCTTTCCTCTGAATTCAGGCAGTCTGGCTAATACCGCTGACAGGGTATTATCCATGATTGCCGCCATGTCCTGCAAAGTAATCACTATGGGCGTCTGATGTACTTGGCGCCATTTTAGCGTGAGTCCCTTGAGCGGTAGTCAAAGGGTCCGACACGTGGGGAGAGTTAGTCGACATAACTTCCCCCTCGTCAGAATCCTCTGGTGATAATTCTTTTAAAGATAACAGCTGATCTTTATTGTTTAAAGTGAAATCAATACATTTAGTACACATTCTCCTATGGGGTTCCACCATGGCTTTTAAACATAATGAACAAGGAGTTTCCTCTATGTCAAACATGTTTACACAGACTAGCAATGAGACTAGCAAGCTTGGAAAAAACTTTAAATCAAGTTAAACAAGCAATATAAAAAAAACGTTACTGTGCCTTTAAGAGAAACAAATTTTGCCAAAATTTGAAATAACAGTGAAAAAAGGCAGTTAAACTAAAGAAATTTTTACAGTGTATGTAACAAGTTAGCAGAGCATTGCACCCACTTGCAAATGGATGATTAACCCCTTAATACAAAAAATGGATTAACAAAACGAAGAAAAAAAAAAAAAAGTTTTTAAACAGTCACAACAACTGCCACAGCTCCACTGTGGCTTTACCTTCCTCAATACACGACTTTTGAAGCCTTTTGAGTCCTTCAGAGATGTCCTATAGCATGCAGGGGCCTGCTGAGGGAAGCTGAATGTCTCTGTCTGTAATTTAACCTGCGCAAAAAAAAGCGCTAAAATAGGCCCCTCCCACTCATATTACAACAGTGGAAAGCCTCAGGAAACTGTTTCTAGGCAAAAATCAAGCCAGCCATGTGGAAAAAACTAGGCCCCAATAAGTTTTATCACCAAAGCATATATAAAAACGATTAAACATGCCAGCAAACGTTTTATATTGCACATTAATCAGAGTATATACCTCTTATAGCAAGCCTGATATTAGTCGCTATTAAATCACTGTATTTAGGCTTAACTTACATTAATCCGGTATCAGCAGCATTTTCTAACAATTCCATCCCTAGAAAAAACATAATTTATGCTTACCTGATAAATTCCTTTCTTCTGTAGTGTGATCAGTCCACGGGTCATCATTACTTCTGGGATATTACTCCTCCCCAACAGGAAGTGCAAGAGGATTCACCCAGCAGAGCTGCATATAGCTCCTCCCCTCTACGTCACTCCCAGTCATTCGACCAAGGACCAACGAGAAAGGAGAAGCCAAGGGTGTAGTGGTGACTGGAGTATAACTTAAAAAATATTTACCTGCCTTAAAAACAGGGCGGGCCGTGGACTGATCACACTACAGAAGAAAGGAATTTATCAGGTAAGCATAAATTATGTTTTCTTCTGTTAAGTGTGATCAGTCCACGGGTCATCATTACTTCTGGGATACCAATACCAAAGCAAAAGTACACGGATGACGGGAGGGATAGGCAGGCTCTTTATACAGAAGGAACCACTGCCTGAAGAACCTTTCTCCCAAAAATAGCCTCCGAGGAAGCAAAAGTGTCAAATTTGTAAAATTTGGAAAAAGTATGAAGCGAAGACCAAGTTGCAGCCTTGCAAATCTGCTCAACAGAGGCCTCATTCTTGAAGGCCCAAGTGGAAGCCACAGCTCTAGTAGAATGAGCTGTAATTCTTTCAGGAGGCTGCTGTCCAGCAGTCTCATAAGCTAAACGAATTATGCTACGAAGCCAAAAAGAAAGAGGTAGCAGAAGCCTTTTGACCTCTCCTCTGACCAGAGTAAACGACAAACAGAGAAGACGTTTGTCGAAATTCCTTAGTTGCCTGTAAGTAAAATTTTAGAGCACGGACTACGTCCAGGTTGTGCAGTAGACGTTCCTTCTTCGAAGAAGGATTTGGGCACAAAGAAGGAACAACAATCTCTTGATTGATATTCCTGTTAGTGACTACCTTAGGTAAGAACCCAGGTTTAGTACGCAGAACTACCTTATCCGAATGAAAAATCAAATAAGGAGAATCACAATGTAAGGCTGATAATTCAGAGACTCTTCGAGCCGAGGAAATAGCCATTAAAAATAGAACTTTCCAAGATAACAACTTTATATCAATGGAATGAAGGGGTTCAAACGGAACGCCCTGTAAAACATTAAGAACAAGGTTTAAACTCCATGGTGGAGCAACAGTTTTAAACACAGGCTTAATCCTGGCCAAAGCCTGACAAAAAGCCTGGACGTCAGGAACTTCTGACAGACGTTTGTGTAACAGAATGGACAGAGCTGAGATCTGTCCCTTTAATGAACTAGCAGATAAACCCTTTTCTAAACCTTCTTGTAGAAAAGACAATATCCTAGGAATCCTAACCTTACTCCAAGAGTAACCTTTGGATTCACACCAATATAGGTATTTACGCCATATCTTATGGTAAATCCTTCTGGTAACAGGCTTCCTAGCCTGTATTAAGGTATCAATAACTGACTCAGAAAACCCACGTCTTGATAAAATCAAGCGTTCAATTTCCAAGCAGTCAGCTTCAGAGAAGTTAGATTTTGATGTTTGAAAGGACCCTGTATCAGAAGGTCCTGTTTCAGAGGTAGAGACCAAGGTGGACAGGATGACATGTCCACCAGGTCTGCATACCAAGTCCTGCGTGGCCATGCAGGTGCTATTAGAATCACTGATGCTCTCTCCTGTTTGATTCTGGCAATCAATCGAGGAAGCATCGGGAAGGGTGGAAACACGTAAGCCATCCTGAAGTCCCAAGGTGCTGTCAGGGCATCTATCAGGACTGCTCCTGGATCCCTGGATCTGGACCCGTAACGAGGAAGCTTGGCGTTCTGTCGAGACGCCATGAGATCTATCTCTGGTTTGCCCCAACGTTGAAGTATTTGGGCAAAGACCTCCGGATGAAGTTCCCACTCCCCCGGATGAAAAGTCTGACGACTTAAGAAATCCGCCTCCCAGTTCTCCACTCCCGGGATGTGGATTGCTGACAGGTGGCAAGAGTGAGACTCTGCCCAGCGAATTATCTTTGATACTTCCATCATTGCTAGGGAGCTTCTTGTCCCTCCCTGATGGTTGATGTAAGCTACAGTCGTGATGTTGTCCGACTGAAACCTGATGAACCCCCGAGTTGTCAACTGGGGCCAAGCCAGGAGTGCATTGAGAACTGCTCTCAATTCCAGAATGTTTATTGGCAGGAGACTCTCCTCCTGACTCCATTGTCCCTGAGCCTTCAGAGAATTCCAGACGGCACCCCAACCTAGAAGGCTGGCGTCTGTTGTTACAATTGTCCAGTCTGGTCTGCTGAATGGCATCCCCCTGGACAGATGTGGCCGAGAAAGCCACCATAGAAGAGAATTTCTGGTCTCTTGATCCAGATTCAGAGAAGGGGACAAGTCTGAGTAATCCCCATTCCACTGACTTAGCATGCACAGTTGCAGTGGTCTGAGGTGTAAGCGTGCAAAGGGTACTATGTCCATTGCCGCTACCATTAAGCCGATTACCTCCATGCATTGAGCCACTGACGGGTGTTGAATGGAATGAAGGGTGCGGCAAGCACTTTGAAGTCTTGTTAGCCTGTCCTCTGTCAGGTAAATCTTCATTTCTACAGAATCTATAAGAGTCCCCAGGAAGGGAACTCTTGTGAGTGGAACGAGTGAACTTTTCTTTTCGTTCACCTTCCATCCATGTGACCTTAGAAATGCCAGTACTAACTCTGTATGAAACTTGGCAGTTTGAAAGCTTGAAGCTTGTATCAGAATGTCGTCTAGATATGGAGCTACCGAGATTCCCCGCGGTCTTAGTACCGCCAGAAGAGCACCCAGAACCTTTGTGAAGATTCTTGGAGCTGTAGCCAATCCGAATGGAAAAGCCACAAACTGGTAATGCCTGTCTAGGAAGGCAAACCTTAGGTACCGGTAATGATCTTTGTGAATCGGTATGTGAAGGTAAGCCCAGAATACTGAAGTGTAAAGTATACATACATGACATATCGGTATGGCAGGATTTTCTCATCAATTCCATTGTCAGAAAATAAAAGCTGCTACATACCTCTATGCAGATTCATCTGCCCGCTGTCCCCTGATCTGAAGTTTACCTCTCCTCAGATGGCCGAGAAACAGCAATATGATCTTAACTACTCCGGCTAAAATCATAGTAAAACACTGGTAGATTCTTCTTCAAACTCTGCCAGAGAGGTAATAACACACTCCGGTGCTATTTTAAAATAACAAACTTTTGATTGAAGATATAAAACTAAGTATAATCACCATAGTCCTCTCACACATCCTATCTAGTCGTTGGGTGCAAGAGAATGACTGGGAGTGACGTAGAGGGGAGGAGCTATATGCAGCTCTGCTGGGTGAATCCTCTTGCACTTCCTGTTGGGGAGGAGTAATATCCCAGAAGTAATGATGACCCGTGGACTGATCACACTTAACAGAAGAAAATTAAACTGCACATACCTTATTGCAGGATACCCTGCACGCCATTCTCCCTCTGAAGTTACCTCACTCCTCAGACATATGTGAGAACAGCAGTGGATCTTAGTTACTTCTGCTAAGATCAAAGAAAAACGCAGGCAGATTCTTCTTCTAAATGCTGCCTGAGATAAAATAGTACAACTCCGGTACCATTTAAAAACAATAAACTTTTGATTGAAGAAAAAACTAACTATATTACACCACTTTCCTCTTACTACCTCCAGCTATGTTGAGAGTTGCAAGAGAATGACTGGATATGGCAGTTAGGGGAGGAGCTATATAGCAGCTCTGCTGTGGGTGATCCTCTTGCAACTTCCTGTTGGGAAGGAGAATATCCCACAAGTAATGGATGATCCGTGGACTGGATACACCTTACAAGAGAAAACAAAAATTCTAGGAATCCTAACTACTCCATGAGTAGCCCTTGGATTCACACCAATAGAGATATTTCCGCCAAATCTTATAGTAAATACTTCTAGTTACAGGCTTACGAGCCTGAATCATGGTCTCCATGACCGAGCCAGAAAACCCACGCTTGGATAAAATTAAACGTTCAATCTCCAAGCAGTCAGCTTCAGAGAAACTAGATTTGGGTAAAGGAAGGGCCCCTGAATTAGAAGGCCTTTCCTCAACGGAAATCTCCAAGGTGGTAGAGATGTCATCTCCACCAGATCTGCATACCAAATCCTGCGAGTCCAGGCCGGCGCTATGAGGATCACCTAGGCGCCCTCCTGTTTGATTCAAGCAATTACTTGAGGAAAAGGAACAAACTGAGGAAACGGGTATGCTATATTGAAGATCCAAGGGACCGCCAGAGCCTTTATCAGTTCCGCCTGGAAGTCCCTGTATCTCGACCTGTATCTCGGGAGCCGGCATTCTGTCGCAATGCCATGAAGTTTAATTATGGCTGATCTCACTGGAGAATCAGGCTGGAGAACACTTCCGGGTGGAGATCCCACTCCCCCGGATGAAAGCTCTGCCTGCTCAGGAAATCCGCCTCCCAGATGTCCATCCCTGGGATGTGGATCGCCGTCAGGCAGCAAGATTGGGTCTCCGCCCACTGAAATATTTTGGATACCTCTCATCACCAAGGTACTCCTCGTTGCTACCTGATGATTGATATAAGCCACAGTGAGTCTATTACGGTTCCCAAGAAAGTTCCCGTTGTATCTGGAACTCCTTATGTGAGATCGTAGGAAGGACAACACCAAGTCCGTGTGGGATCTTGCTAGCTAAAAAGATGGCGCCTGGACTAGTGATGTCCAGATAAGGCGCCATTGCAATGCCGCATGATCGAGCACCGCCAACAGAGATCCCAGAACCTACGTGAAAATTCTGAGAGCTGCTGTAAGACCGAAAGGAAGAACCACAAATTGGAAGTGTTTGACCAGAAAGGCAAACCTTAGGAACCTTTGATGATCCCAGTGGATGGGAACATGTAGGTACGCGTCCTTTAAAACCACTTATCATAAAATGACCCTCTAGAATCAAAGGAAGAATGGAACGATAGTTTCCAACCTAAAGGTAAAGGTACCCTGAGAAATTTGTTTAGACTCTTGAGGTCTAAAATTGGTCTGAACGTTCCCTCCTTTTTGGGAACCACAGACAGACTGGAATAATATCCCAGACCTTGTACCGGAACAGGAACAATCACTCCCAGGTTGGAAAGGTCTCTTACGCAGTGTAAGAACATCTCTCTCTTTGTCTGGTCTGCAGAAAATCTTGAAAAGAGAAACCTGCCTCTGAAAGGAAAACTTTTGAACTCTAATTTGTATCCCTGGGAAACATTTTCTATTGGCCAGGTATCCAGAACATGTCGAGCCCAAGCCTAAGTGAAAAAAGGAAAGTCTGCCCCCTACAAGATCCAGTCCCGGATCGGGGGAAGGCCTGTCATGCTGTCTTGATTCAACAGCAGGCTTCATGGATTGTGTCCTTAACTCAACAGCAAGTTACTTGGGCTATTTTCCCCTATCTTAAGCCAGATACAGACTCCAAAAGGTTTAAACTGCTTATACTTGGGAAAAAGGAGTGGAAGAATTTTCTCTGCAATCTTGAAACAAACTAAATAATCTCATACTTCCTTTACGTTACTTAAAAACCCTTCTCCTATTCTTGGGAGAGGGGTGTCTGTCCAAAAGAAACAGAAAACGTATGACACCAGTACATAGCATCTCCCTCTAAGTTATAGGGAAACACAGGGTACCCTATAGCCCTATCTGGTACAGAAATATACTTCCACCAAGAAGGGCACATAATAGTATAACCTACCGGTGACGAGGTCACCCAGAGTAGCTAAAACCTCCACTAAGTAGTAAATGAAGGGATTTAAGCTAAAATATGAGGAAAAGAAACTCAGGATCAGATAAAGGAATTACCTCATCAGAGACTGAGAAATCCTTATTCGATACTCCCGAAGTAACTTCAACGCATGTGTGTGAGTGAGAGAGCGCGCTAGAGCGAGAGAGCGCTAGAGCGAGAGCTGATAGAGATTTTCCCCCATATGCTACCGAAGTATCTTCCGCCTCCAGGCTTTAGGGAAGAAACATTCGTAATTAAAAACACTACATCAAGCGGATTCCCTGCTTAGCACGTGAAAAGCATACAATGTAACAGATATCGCCATGACCTACTATGAGCGAAGTTTAGCAAAGCAACTTCAGATGGAGATTGCGAGGAAGAGCAGGGCACTGCATGTGGGCTACAGAAATGTTTGGACACTTGAGGGAAAAAATTCTCTATCCACTTAGAAAGTTCTCTTTACAACATAATGAAACAACTTGTATAGTATTGTGATTCACATATGGATGAGAGTTAAAAAATGTAATAGGTACCGTCTCTTTAAATTTTAAAGAGTAACTTCTTAATTTCAATTGGCAGAAATGGCTGAACAGAAAAGGTAGATAATGCTGCAAACTCCCTCTACACCTCAGCTTAACCCAGCTGAGGTGTATGTCACCCCAACTGCTCAACACTTGACTCAGCTGAAGCGCTGTCTTTTAAGAGCACACACTGTCAAAAAATTTCAAGATCCGTTAATACTAAGGAAGAGGTGCTTAATTAAAACCTCCACTTTCCTTCCGATAACCGGAAGCCTAGTAAAGAGATGAGTAATTAAATTGGTGCCACACAAGTCCCGCCCCTCGTGAAGGTTTCAAAAGTCGTCTCCCAGTCGCCACTATTTTGTTAAATTGAGCCACCGGGAGAATAACAAACTAGGCAGTCTCTTAGCATATCTAAATCCTTATTCGATACTCCTCTTAGGCAATTGCTTCCGTATTAATAAACAAGTAGAAAAGCACCATCACACTAAGCTTGCACCCGGCATTACAGTACATACACAAGCTCCGCCCTCCATGGGCGTTTCAATAGTCCTCTCCCGATAGCTATTGTTATGAGAGAATAACCGACTGAGCCGACCCAGATTAGGAAGTTGCTTAGTCCGTTTAGAAAATCTAACAGTGAAGCACCCCTATGCTTTACAGCACATAGTCTGTTAAATAACAATAGTGAATCCCCCCTTACGCTGAGCTCGCACACTGCATCACAGCTCATATGAAAACACCCGGTCGGCTATTAGTGAGAACCGCCGGGAGAGGAGAGTCACAATTAGCCCCAGTGCCTGCATTCGCACTGCCATAGTAACCCCTATTACGCTAGGAGAATCCATCTCTGAAACCCCTAGAAGGAGCCCTTATTAGCATGAGGTCTGTATATATATATAAAAACAAAATTTATGCTTACCTGATAAATTTATTTCTTTTGCGATGTACCGAGTCCACGGATTCATCCTTACTTGTGGGATATTATCCTTCCTAACAGGAAGTGGCAAAGAGAGCACCACAGCAGAGCTGTCTATATAGCTCCCCCGTCATCGACCGAAGGCCAAGGAAGAAAAAGGAGAAAACTATAAGGTGCAGAGGTGACTTAAGTTTTTAATCAAAAATACCATCTGTCTTGAATAGACAGGGCGGGCCGTGGACATCGCAAAAGAAAAAAATGTATCAGGTAAGCATAAATTTTGTTTTCTTTTGCATGATGTACCGAGTCTATGGATTCATTCTTACTTGTGGGATACCAATACCAAAGCATTAGGACACGGATGAAGGGAGGGACAAGACAGAAACCTAAACGGAAGGCACCACTGCTTGCAAAACCTCTCTCCCAAAAATAGCCTCGGAAGAAGCAAAAGTATCAAATTTGTAAAATTTGTAAAAGGAATGAAGCGAAGACCAAGTCGGAGCCTTACAAATCTGTTCAACAGAAGCATAATTTTTAATTAAAAGCCCATGTGGAAGCTACCGCTCTAGTAGAATGAGCTGTAATCCTTTCAGGATGCTGCTGTCCAGCAGTCTCATAAGCCAAACAGATGATGCTTTTCAGCCAAAAGGAAAGAAGTCGCCGTAGCCTTTTGACCCCTACGCTTTCCAGAATAGACAACAAAGAAGATGTTTGATGAAAATCTTTGGTTGCCTGCAAATAAAATTTCAAAGCACGAACCACGTCCAAGTTTTGCAACAGACGTTCCTTCTTACAAGAAGGATTAGGACATAGAGAAGGAACAACAATTTCCTGATTGATATTCCTGCTAGTAATGGGTTCAAACAGAATCCCCTGAAGAACTCTGAGAACTAAATTTAGACTCCATGGGGGAGCAACAGATTTAAACAGGCTTAATTCTAGCTAAATCCTGACAAAAAGCCTGAACGTCTGGAACATCTGCCAGACGCTTGTATAACAAAATAGACAGAGCAGATATCTGTCCTTTTAGAGAACTAGCTGACAATCCTTTCTCCAATCCCTCTTGGAGAAAAGACAAAATCATAGGAATCCTGATTTTACTCCAGGAGAAGCCTTTGGATTTGCACCAAAAAAGATATTTACGCCATATCTTATGATAGATTTTCCTGGTAACAGGCTTTCGAGCCTGAATCAAGGTATTTATGACTGACTCAGAGAAACCCCGCTTTGATAGAATCAAGCGTTCAATCTCCAAGCAGTCAGTTGCAAAGAAATTAGATTTGGATGCTTTAATGGACCTTGAATCAGAAGGTCCTGTCTCAGCGGCAGAGACCATGGTGGAAAAAATGACATGTCCACCAGGTCTGCATACCAAGTCCTGCGTGGCCACGCAGGCGCTATCAAAATCACTGATGCTCTCGCCTGTTTGATTCTGGCAATCAGACGTGGAAGGAGAGGGAAAGGTGGAAACATAAGCCAGGTTGAACGACCAGGGTACTGCTAGAGCATCTATCAGTACAGCCTAAGGATCCCTTGACCTGGAGCCGTAACGAGGAAGTTTGGCGTTCTGACGAGAACTTAGAAAGTCTGCCTCCCAATTCTCTACACCTGGGATATAGATCGCTGACAGATGGCAAGAGTGAGCCTCTGCCCATCGACTTATCCTTGAGACCTCTATCATCGCTAAGGAACTCCTTGTTCCGCCCTGATTGATATAAGCCACAGTCGTCGTGATGTCCAACTGAAACCCGATGAATCTGGCCGAAGTCAGCTGAGGCCATGCCTGGAGAGCATTGAATATCGCTCTTAATTCCAGAATATTTATCGGTAGGAGAGCCTCCTCCCGAGTCCACAAACACTGAGCCTTTAGGGAATTCCAGACTGCACCCCAGCCCAGTAGGCTGGCGTCTGTCGTCACTATAACCCATTCTGGCCTGCGGAAACACATTCCCTGGGACAGATGATCCTATGACAACCACCAAAGAAGAGAGTCTCTGGTCTCTTGATCCAGATTTATCTGAGGAGATAAATCCACATAATCCCCATTCCACTGATTGAGCATGCGTAGTTGCAGTGGTCTGAGATGCAAGCGAGCAAACGGAACTATGTCCATTGCCGCTACCATTAGACAGATTACCTCCATACACTGAGCCACTGACAGCCGAGGAATGGAGTGAAGAGCTCGGCAGGTGGAAGGTCGACGCTTGAATCAGAATGTCTAGATAAGGCGCCACTGTTATGCCCCGTGGCCTTAGAACCGCCAGAAGGGACCCTAGCACCTTTGTGAAGATTTGTGGCGCCGTGGCCAACCCGAAAGGAAGAGCCACAAACTGATGCTGCTTGTCCAGAAAGGCAAACCTGAGGAACTGGTGATGATCTTTGTGGATAGGAATGTGTAGATACGCATCCTTTAAATCCACGGTGGTCATATATTGACCCTCCTGGATCAATGGTAAGATAGTCCAAATGGTCTCAATCTTGAAAGATGGGACTCTTAGGAACTGGTTTAGGATCTTGAGATCCAGAATTGGTCTGAATGTTCCCTACTTTTTGGGAACTATAAACAGAATAGAGTAGAACCCCTGCCCTTGTTCTGATTTTGGAACTGGGAAGATCACTTCCATGGTAAAAAGGTCTTCTACACAGCGTAAGAACGCCTCTCTTTTTGTCGGGTTTACAGACAATTGAGAAAGATGGAACATCCCCCTTGGAAGGGAGTCCTTGAAATCTAGACTGTATCCCTGGGTTACAATTTCTACTGCCCAGGAATCCTGAACGTCTCTTGCCCAGGCCTGAGGAGAGAAAGAGAGAGAAAAAGAGAAAGAGAGAAAGAGAAAAAAAGAGAAAGAGAGAAAGAGAAAAAAAGAGAAAGAGAGAAAGAGAAAAAAAGAGAAAAAAAGAGAAAAAAAGAGAAAAAAAGAGAAAAAAAGAGAAAAAAAAGAGAAAAAAAGAGAAAAAAAGAGAAAAAAAGAGAAAAAAAGAGAAAAAAAGAGAAAAAAAGAGAAAAAAAGAGAAAAAAAGAGAAAGAGAAAAAGAGAAAGAGAAAAAGAGAAAGAGAAAAAGAGAAAGAGAAAAAGAGAAAGAGAAAGAGAGAAAGAGAAAGAGAGAAAGAGAAAAAAAGAAAGAGAGAGAGAAAGAGAAAGAGAGAAAGAGAAAAAGAGAAAAAGAGAAAAAGAGAAAGAGAGAGAGAGAGAGAGAGAAAGAGAGAGAGAGAGAAAGAGAGAGAGAGAAAAAGAGAGAGAGAAAAAGAGAGAGAGAAAAAGAGAGAGAGAAAAAGAGAGAGAGAAAAAGAGAGAGAGAAAAAGAGAAAGAGAGAAAGAGAAAGAGAAAGAGAAAGAGAAAGAGAGAGAGAGAGAGAAAGAGAGACTACCCCCTACTAGATCCGGTCCCGGATCGGGGGCTACCCCTTCATGCTGACTTAGTGGCAGCAGCAGGTTTTTTGGCCTGTTTACCCTTGTTCCAAGCCTGATTAGGTCTCCAGGTTGGCTTGGATTGAGCAAAGTTCCCCTCTTGCTTTGCAGCAGAGGAAGAGGAACCGCTCTTGAAGTTTCAAAAAGAACGAAAATTATTTTGTTTGGTCCTTGTCTTATTTGACTAATCCTGAGGGAGGGTATGACCCTTCCCTCCAGTAATGTCTGAAATGATCTTTCAGTGCAGGCCCGAACGCTCTAAAATGGCAAAACCTGAATTCTTTGCCGCTAACTTAGCAAGATGAAAAGCGGCGTCTGTAATAAAAGAATTAGTCAACTTAAGAGCCTTAATTCTGTCCAAAATATCATCTAGTGGGGTCTCCATCTGAAGAGCCTCTTCTAGAGCCTCAAACCAAAAGGCAACTGCAGTGGTTACAGGAACAATGCATGCTATAGGTTGAAGAAAACCTTGAACAAAAATTTTCTTTAGGAGACCCTCTAATTTTTTATCCATAGGATCAATGAAAGCACAACTGTCTTCAATAGGTATAGTTGTACGCTTAGCCAGTGTAGAAATAGCTCCCTCCACCTTAGGGACCGTCTGCCATGAGTCCTTTATGGTGTCAGAAATAGGGAACATTTTCTTAAAGACAGGAGGGGGAGCGAACGGAATACCTGGTCTATCCCACTCCTTAGTAACAATGTCCGAAATCCTCTTAGGGACCGGAAAAACATCAGTGTAAACAGGAACCTCTAAATATCTGTCCATTTTACACAATTTCTCTGGAACTACAATAGGGTCACAATCATCCAGAGAAGCTAAAACCTCCCTGAGCAATAAGCGGAGGTGCTCTAGCTTAAATTTAAATGCCGTCATATCTAAATCTGTCTGAGGGAACTTCTTTCCTGAATCAGAAATCTCTCCCTCAGACAGCAAATCCCTCATCCCTACCTCAGAACATTGCGAGGGAATATCGGATACGGCTACTAAAGCGTCAGAAGGCTCAGCATTTGTTCTTAACCCAGAGCTACTGCGCAACCCAGGCAGTTTAGATAAAACCTCTGTGAGGGTAGTATTCATAACTGAAGCCATATCTTGCAAGGTGAAAGAATTAGACACACTAGAAGTAATTGGCGTTGCTTGCGCGGGCGTTACCGGTTGTGACACTTGGAGAACTAGATGGCAAAACCTGACTTCCTTCTGTCTGAGAATCATTTAATGCCAAATTTTTATAAGTCAAAATATGCTGTTTGCAATTTATGGACATATCCGTACAAGTGGGACACATTCTAAGAGGGGGTTCCACAATGGCTTCTAAACAAATTGAGCAATGAGTTTCCTCAGTGTCAGACATGTTTAACAGACTAGTAATAAAGCAAGCAAGCTTGGAAAACACTATTTAATGGAAAAAAAAAAAAACAATTTGCAAATCTTCATCTATGTCCTGCCTGAGAGTAAATAGTACAACACCGGAACCATTTAAAAATAACAAACTCTTGATTGTAGTTAAAATTAAACTAACAGCTTAACACCTCTTTCACTTTACCCTTCCTGCTTAGAGCCGGCAAAGAGAATGACTGGGGGGTGGAGTTAGGAGGGGAGCTATATAGACAGCTCTGCTGTGGTGCTCTCTTTGTCACTTCCTGTTAGGAAGGATAATATCCCACAAGTAAGGATGAATCCATGGACTCTGTACATCATGCAAAAGAAATAAAGTGCCCCAACTTATTCTGAGATTTCTACCACAGAAAGTTAGCACTTACCTCATCTTCTGCCTGGTAGCAAGGCAGTTTCCAGGTGTAAGAGGTCCTCTCTCTCCCATGGACCTGAAAGGAAAAGGAAATTCCTGAGTAAATATCCCTCAGGTTTTCAGTGTAAGGGCAGCATCAGAATATGGGAGGCGCAGTGACAATTATGTCCCACAAGTTCCCATTGCTCTAAAGCCACCAAGGCTTTACTGAAGAGACTGACATGGACTACGGCTACACCCTAGAACAAAGCAGCACAATCTTGTACCACTTTAAAAATAATAAACTCTTGATTGAAGAATCTTTTTTAACACCTCACTTTACCTCTTCCTATCACTAACATAGGCAAAGAGAATGACTGGGGTGGGAGGGAAGGGAGGAGCTATTTAACAGCTCTGCTGTGGTGCTCTTTGCCTCCTCCTGCTGACCAGGAGGTGAATATCCCATTAGTAATTAAGATGATCCGTGGACTCATCGTGTCTTAAAGAAATAAGTAGCCAGTAGCGGGTAAAAATAGAAAAAAAAATCTAGCAATGGTCATAAGAAATTTGTGAGCTGAAGTGATACAACAAAGCTTGATTCCATGCTGCACATAATTATTTTACTGTAACTAGTCTTGATTTGACAGCGAGGAGATAGCAATAATATAATGGACAAGCAGACCAAAAAAAAAAGGAACAGATAAAACGTTTTTCCACAATTATGTGAATTTATGTGTTCCAATATATGTAGCATCAAGCAGTTATGAATTTTAACCTCTTGTTATATTCAAAAAGGCACCCAAAGCAACACGTACCAGCCCCCCTGTATTTTTCCCAGGCTATAAACAAAGCGATGCACGCTCCTAATGACAAGCACCAAGATTAACAGAAAACATCACACACAAGCACAGTGCAACTGCCCCAGAAATGGAGGGAGCTCCCTGGTATGTGCTACTATAGGTGACTGGCTATAAAAAAAAAAAAAAAAAAAAAAGTTAGTTAAAATTCATTGTATGGTTCATAACATCTCTGTGTTACATATATTGGGGCCACATTATCGTGTGATGAATCCGACTTCCTCCAATTGTTTTTTGCCCCACGAGATGGACGCTAAAAATTTTGGGGGGGGGCAGCACACAATGATTGGTGGAAGCCAGATTTGTCACCTGTCTGCTAACTACAGCAGGAGATGCAAGCAGAGGATTGCAGGGCTGCTTTCCATAAAGCAAAGGTAAATATTTTAAAAAAAATGAAAAAACGTCATTGTAAAGTTTAATGAATTAATGTGCCCCTGTTTAAGAGTAATTTTAGATACTGGGCACTTATTCATTACACTTAATCACTTTAACCCTCTTGAATAATGCAACATTATGTAGCAAGACATTGCACAGATGGTGTTAAAAGGGATATGAAACCCCCCCCCCCTCCCCAAAAAAAATTCTCATTATTTAGATTGAAAAGTTGCTTTTATTGCATGCTCTATGTACTTCAATTAGCAAATATGCTTTATCCCTTTGGTATTCTATGTTGAAGGAGCACAATTTCATTTCAGGAAGCAAACTGAACACATTGGGCGAACAATTACAAGGAGGTACATATGTGCATCCACCAATCAACAGCTAGTTCCCAGTAATGCATTGCTGATCCTGAGCATACCTTCGTATTCTTTTTCAACAAAAAATACCAAGAGGACAAAGCAAATGAAATAGAAGTAAATTGGAAAGCAGTTTAAAATGATATGTTCTTTCTGAATTATGAAAGAACATTTTTGGGTTTCATGTTCCTTTAAGCTCATCTTTATTGCTGTTTAGGATTGACTATGAGCGAAGTATCAGAGACGTCCAAAGTAGCTAAAACCTCCTTAAGCAGGAAGTGCTCTAGCCTAAATCTGAAGGATAACCCTCCAGCATCAGAAGAAGGAATTACACTGATTCTAAGGTCTTACTCTAAGGATATATCAAAATATCCTCCTTTTTCAATACTTATGAAAAAGAAAGCTCGGAAGAGATACAGTCGAGACAGAAACCTACACACTGATCTTTTAATATTTTCTTGTGCGCTCTCTAGCAAGGGAATTGGGAGGAAAAGCATGGCACTGTATAACTATAAAAAACTATTTTGGGACATCTGAGGAGAAATTGCGGAATATTTTGAACATTGTCAAAAATAAACTCCAAGACAATATTGGCTAAAAAAAAAAAAAAAAAAAAAAAAAAAAAAAAAATTTACATTTTGTGTACCTCAAACACATGAGGAACAGACAAGGACTGGCGGACTGTGTCATTTATAACTGAGTCTTTATTTCTAACAGAAATAAATAAGACAAATAAAAAAAAAAAATCTAAAATTTTATACAGAAAGCAACGTTACTGTTCCTTTAAATTTTAAAATGTAACTGCTTTATTACTGATGAACTGCAAAAACTGAACAGATCTATTCTTTGAAATAAAAAAACTGATATCTGTAAATCTCTAACAGAAATTAAAGGGACATGAAACCCATTTTTTTTATTTTGTGATTTAGAAAGAGTATGTCATTTTAAACAACTTTCTAATTTACTTCCATTATCTAATTTGCTTCATTCTCTTGATATCACTTGCTGAAATGCATATCTAGATATGCTCAGTAGCTGCTGATTGGTTGCTGCACATAAAGGCCTTGTGTGATTGGCTCACACATGTGCATTGCTATTTCTTCAACAAAGGATATCTAAATAATTGAGCAAATTAGATAATAGAAGTAAATTGGAAAGTTGTTTAATTGCATGCCCTATCTGAATCATGAAAGTTTAATTTCGACTAGATTGTCCCTTTAAGCCAAAAAGAACATTTTTATTAAAATCTTATACACAGGGCAAGGTTACTGTCTCTTTAACATTTAAAAAAGGTAACTGCTTTATTTTTAAGTACTGTAAAAAAAAAAACTGAACCGTTTTATACTAAATTGGGAAAACGTAATCTTTATTTATCACTGCAAAATAAAGACAACCCCCATCAACGGCTTTAACACCTCAGCTTAAAGTGAAGGTAAAGTTAAACCTTGTGTATTAAATAAATAAATATCTCACTGCAAAATACTACTTTCATTCATCATTTTTCCTATATCGCTATATTTCATTAGATATATTATTGGCATTGATCTGGCTCCAAGAAAAACAACCCGTTTTTTTTTTCTAAACAACGATCACGTTGTTTAAAGAGCCAATTGATTCTTTGGCCGTTAGGCGGCCGTCAATTGACGTCAGCATTGTTTTGTGAAGTATGCGCATGCGTAGCCTTTAGTATTTCTTAGCGGCGAGGCAAGTGCGTTCAAGATTCGGGCTGCGGGTGCATGTAAATATTCAGGCTGCGGTTAACGCATGCGCAATTTGGAGATTGTAGTATGGGTGCGCATGCGCGGTGAGAAGATGCTCGATGTGCATGAGCTTGATGACACTTATAGAGCGGGTGGGACTGCTCTATACGTCACTGTCTCAGAATTCAGGAAATGAGAGATGGGAGATTAGGAACGCGAGTTACGCAACGGTAAATAAGAATTACTTTTAAAAGTACATAAATAAAGAAACTTTTAGTTAAAAAAAACATAGTGACTGGATTGTACAATATAAAAGTAATCTAAAGATCATTTTGCAATGTTATAAATTTACCTTCACTTTAAGCTGCTAAGCAATACAACAAGTCGGATTACCGGAAATAATCGCTATGGAAGCCAGAGCTGTTGAATTATTGTGAAACCAAATAAACTAAGTTTTAAGTAAACACTGTAATAAGCAGATTTCTCACAATCATATTTATTGAAATTGAGAGAAAATGTGTGCAGCACATAATCCTACCGCCACACAAGTCCGGCCCATCGTGGGCGTGTCCAAACTAACGTGTTAGCCGACATCTTAAGTGAAAACTCTATATCATAAATAAAAGAGAATCACAAACAGAGACTGTTGTCCAATTCCCAGTGCCTGCTAATGCTGCCCTATATAATTCCTTTATAAATTTATAAGGATTACCATATAGTTCCAGGAAAATAATAAATGCCATATTTTTTCCCATTGAATAAAAGTGCCCACCTTTTTCTGAGTCCTTTTTCTTCTAGCCCCAGGAAAAATAAAGTCAGCACTTACCTCCTAAATCTGCCAGGCAGCTCACTAGGTTTGTGAGGTCCTCTCCCTCACATGGACCTGTAGAAAAATAGATAAAGACTGAGAAATCTTACTCAGTCTTCCAGGATTAGGGCAGCATAAATGTATGGGAGGCGCAGTGAGAATTATGTCCCACAAGTTCCCATTGCTCTAAAGCCACTGCTCTACTGAAGAGACTGATATGGACTACGGCTACACCCTAGGACAAAGCAGCACAATCTTGTACCACTTTAAAAATAATAAACTCTTGATTGAAGAATCTTAACACCTCACTTTACCACTTCCTAGCACTAACATAGGCAAAGAGAATGGCTGGGTTGGGAGGGAAGGTAATATTTCACAGCTTTGCTGTGGTGCTCTTTGCCGCCTCCTGCTGGGGAGGAGTGATATTCCCAATAGAACGCTTGAAACAAATAAAGGAGCTTTCAGCATGAAGTATTTTATATTTCATGATTGAAAGTCCCCTTTATTTGTTCCAATGGTCAATCCTAGCATTTCAAACACGCTATTATTGACTTTCACTTTAACCTTTTAAAGCCGTTATGCCGTTCCATTCCGTCATAATTAGACTGGGCTTTAAAGCCGTTATGACGGAATGGAACGTCATAACTAACGGCTGTCCTGAAGCCTTCTGTGCTTCAGGGATTTAATCGCGGTCTGGAGGGCGTTCCTAGGATTGTAGGGACGCCCCCCAGATGCGATCCAATAATTGAAATCTCGCGATCGTATGCACGATCGCGTAGTTTCAATTTGTCTACATCGGAACAGTTGTTCCGATGTAGGCACTTTAACCCTGTCACGAAAGGGTTAAAAAAGGGACAATGAACACAAATTTTTCTTTCACGATTCAGATAGAGCATGCAATTTTAAGCAACTTTCTAATTTACTCCTTATATCAAATTTCTTCATTCTCTTGATATATTTATTTGAAAAGCAGGAATGTAAGTTTAGATGCCGGCCCATTATATTGAACAACCTTGGTTGTTCTTGCCGATTGGTGGATAAATTCACCCACCAATCAACAACTGCTGTCCAGTGTTCTAAACCAAAAATTGGCTGGCTCCTTAGCTTAGATGCCCTTTTCAAATAAAGATAGCAAGAGAATGAAGAAAAATTAATAGGAGTAAATTAGAAAGTTGCTTAAAATTGCATACTCTGATTCACAAAAAAAAAAAAAAAATCAGTGTCCCTTTAAGCCTTTAAAGTAGGGTGTTTTTGCCGCCTCCTGGTGGCCAGGTGTTGAATTTCCAACAGTAATGAATTAATTTGTGGACTCTGGCTGCCATTAGAAAGAAAGTATTTTAAAAAAAAAAAAAAAACACTGAAATCGGTATCCACACTGGGAACTGGTTGGTGTAGATTTTCTGCTTTCCTAAAAGATTACACAAGTACTAAATGGCCTACTTTCATAAGTTATTTCATAATGAAATAATGCTTTCACAAGCTGTATACAATTTAAGTGCAGATGAAAGAGTAAGTTGACTAATACTCAAAAAAGTATTTTGCCATAAAAGTGAAGTAAATAAAAGCCATAAAAATGAGATGCAAAAATATTATTAAAAGTAGGGGGGGTATGCTTACCGTTTTTCCTTTAACCCATTCTGTTGCCAGTGAACTGGATGCTATTGCAGAGCCGCAGCCAAACGTTTTAAATTTGGCTTCCACAATCTTTCCATTCTCCCCCACTTCAATCTGTAAGATAAATTGCATGCTTTTAATCCACAGTGCTCATGTGATCACCAAATGAAGAGATGATTCAATAAGATGGCATGTTTACAAAACAAGTGTCTCTCTCTTGGCAGGATATAGGCACAAGTTACACAATTACAAAATACCCTGCCATGAAGATCTGATATATTGACTAAATTAACAGTCTCTCTGAGATTTTATCACTGCCCTCCAAATTTTCTTCTTTGTGTATCATTAGTTTAAGATGTCATGCTGTCAGTAATTTATATCACACTTTCCAAAAACAACATTATTATTTTTATTATTGTTCCAGAATCCATACTTTAATAAATATTTTTGTTAAAGTGAAAGTCAACCCTAGCGTTTGTGAAACACTAGGATTGACTATTGAAACAAATAAAGGGGACTTTCATTCATAAAGTATAACATACTTCATGCAGAAAGCACCTTTATTTTTTTCAAGTGATCGCTGCTCTGAGCTGCTAAGGCAGGCCACGGCAGATCGTTGTTTTGCCAAGAGGTGACATTTTCACCTCTTAGCCAATAGCCCTGCAGTAAATCCGGCTTGGCGCCCTTGAGCTATTGGCTAAGAGGTGGAAATGTCACCTCTTAGCAAAACAGCGATCTGCCTTGGGGTGCCTTAGCAGCCCAGAGCAGCAATCGCTTGAAATAAAGGCTTCATGAATGAAAAACCATTGTTTGTTTCAATAGTCAATCCTAGCTGTTTAACAATAGTTTACACTTGGTTCCTCTCTCCGAACTGTCCCATTTTACAGATTAATATATACAAATAATCTTTAATCCAAACGGTTTGGATAAAGGGGTTTCTACCTGTGTATAAGAGAAAGAGAGAAAGAGAGATCTCTCTCTACAATAGAGTACCCTTTGCTCCTAACTTCTTTAGATATTTTCCATCTATCTATCCACAAATACCACTGTTTGGCTCCTAATTTTTATGAAAGGGCCATAGAATTATTGTATACAAAATTAGTAAATCTAGGAGAGTATCCCTGCTTGCCTTTTCACCAAGCAACTCAAACCTATCTTCTGCTGATGAGAGTTAACGGGACAGTCTACTCCAGAATTGTTATACTTATACAATTGTGGGTCTCTGCCCACTGAAGAATCAGAGTAACCTCCTTCATGGCTAAGGAACTCCAAGTTCCTCCCTTGTGATTGATGTTAGCCACAGAGGTTATGTTGTCTGACTGGAACCTGATAAACTGGGCTGAGGACAACTGAGGCCAAGCCACTAGAGCATTGTAAAGATGTTGTAAGCATTGTAAGATGTTGATGGGAAGAGCAGACTCCTCCCGAGTGGTCACGATCACCCAGGAATGTCTCCGAAAGCATGTGCCCTGAGACAGATGTTACTGAGAAATCCACCACGTGAGAGAGAGTCCCTTGACGACTGATCTAACTCTATTCTCTGAGAGAGCTGGATGGTCGCCATACCATTGTTTGAGCATGCACAACTGGAGAGCTCTCAAATGGAATCGAGCAAAATAAATGATTTCCATGGAAGCCACCATCAGACCGATTACCTCCATACATTGAGCCACTGAAGGATGAGTAGTAGCCTGAAGAGAGAGTAAAGGATTTTGTCTTTCCTGACCTCTGTCAGAAAAATCTTCATCAATAGAGAATCTATTATGGTCTCTAAGAACACTACTCTTGTAGCAGGGGAAAGGGAGCTTTTTTCCAGATTTACATTCCATACGTGGGAACGAAGAAAAGACAATATCTCTGTGTGAGATTTTGCTTGTTGAAAAGATGGTGCCTGACTCAATATGTCGTCCAGGTAGGGTGCCACAGCAATTCCATGAGAACGGATCACTGCCAAAAGAGCCCCCAGAACCTTTGAAAAAATTCTGGGAGCTGTGGCTAGACCAAATGGAAGGGCCACGAACTGGAAAGGTAAATCTCAGGAATCTGTGATGGTCCCTGTGAATAGGAACATGAAGATACGCATCCTTTAGAGCTATGGTCGTCATGAACAGACCCCTCTTGTACTAAAGGAAGAATGGAGCGTATAGTCTAACATCTTGTAGGATGGAACTTTGAGAAACTTGTTTAGACACTTCAAGTCTAGAATGGGACGTAAAGTTCTCTTTTTTGGGAATCACAAATAGGTTGCAGTAGAACCTGAGACCCTGTTCCTGCACTGGAACTATCACGCCCAGGGAGGAAAGATGTTGTATAAATTTCAAGAATGCCTCTCCATCTGGTCTGCAGATAATCTTGAGAGATGGAATCTGCCTTTGGGAGGAATAGTCTTTAATTCCAATTTGTAACCCTGGGATACTATGTCCACAGTTCAGGGATCTGAGACATCTCTTATCCAGGCTTGAGAGAACTGAGGAAGTCTGCCCCCCACCTGATCTAATCCAGAATCAGGTGCAAACCCTTCATGCTGATTTGGAATCAGCTGCAGGTTTCTTTGATTGTTTCCCCATGTTCCAAGACTGATTGGGTTTTCAAGAAGACTTGGATTGTTCCTGCTTGGAAGAAGGGGAAGGCTTTAATCTGAAGTTACGAAAAGAACGAAAATTACTCTGACGTCCTTTAGGCAGAAAAGACCCTTTTCCACCCCTAATATCAGAGATAATTTCTGCCAAACCGGGTCCAAACAAGGTTTTGCCCTTGTAAGGAATTGCCAGAAGCTTGACTTTAGAGGAAACGTCCGCAGACCAGGATTTCAACCATAACGCCCTGTGGACTAGGACAGCAAAACTAGAGGTTTTAGCTCCTAGTCTAACAACCTGTAAAATGGCATCTGCAAAAGGAATTGGCCAACTTAAGAGCTTTAAACCTATCTTGAATTTCATCCAAGGAAGTCGCTACTTGAAGAGAATCAGACAAGGCGTCGAAACAATAAGATGCCGCACTAGTCACGGTGGCAATACACACCGCAGGTTGCCATTGGAGACCTTGATGAACATAAAGGTTTTTCAAATAAGCCTCCAGCTTCTTGTCCATCGGATCCTTAAAAGAGCAGCTATCTTCAATAGGAATAGTGGTTCTCTTAACCAGAGTGGAAATGGCCCCTTCAACTTTGGGTACAGTATACCCAGGGTCTTTAATGGAGTCCGACAGGAAACATTTTCTTAAAAATGGGAGACAGGGAAAAAGACACCCCTGGTTTCTCCCAATCCTGTGAGATAATCTCCTTAGCACGGTCCGACACAGGAAAAACCTCTGAAGCGGAAGGGTTCATCAAAGAAACTATTAAGTTTACTAGATTTCTTAGGAATGACGACAGGGGTATCAGTCACCTAAAGTAGCTAAAACCTCCTTTAACAATACACAAAGGTGTTCAAGCTTAAAGTGAATGTCAACTTTCATGAATCAGTGCCCAGTTTAAAAAAAAAAAAAAAAAAAAAAAACTATTAAAAACAGGGGCACTTTCATTCATGAAAGTTTATATTTCACCGGATTTTACAAAAACTTACCTTCTCCTGAAACACCGGATCGCCGATCCCACGCCTGCAGGTCCTCTGTACTTCGTCAGCAATGACGAAACCGGCTCTCTCCAATCACGGCTTCCCCCAGCATTCATCAGGTGAGGCCATGCCGTGATTGGAGGAAGCCGGTTTGGTCATTGCTGTGTTAGTACAGCAGGGAGAAGCAGGCGGGGCAATCAGCGATCCGGTGTTTCAGGAGAAGGTAATTATTTGTAAAATCCGGTGCAATGTAAACTTTCATGAATGAAAGTGCCCGTTTTTAAGAGTTTTTTTTAAAAAACGGGCACCGATTCATGAAAGTTGACATTCACTTTAAATCTGAAGGATACCACCTCAGTCTCAGAAGAAGGAATTATACTACCAAATCGGAGATTTAACCCTCAGAATGTCACGATGTATCTTCCTCATCAGATTTATGAGAAAGGGCAACTTGGGAAGCAGAACTGAGGACAGGCACATTACTTTCTGAATTTCTAGATTTCCTCTTGCGTTTTCCCAGTAATCTGGGCATGGCAGGTAATGTCACAGATACCGCTGAAGATACCTGGGCAGCAATTTCTGCTTTTAAATAAACTCCACTAGGAGTAAGAGGAACCGCATGTGATATCATTGAGGCTTGGGACATAGCAGGAGAAAGCTGAGGTTTTATTTTAAAAGCATCATCCTGAGACACATTAGGCTCAAAAAAATTTATCTTTATTTTGCAAGGTTTTCTTGACACATGAAGAACAAAATTGAATAGGAGCAGCAATTTGTGCATCTAAACATAAGCATGAATTCATGAGAGCAGGCTCTTGCTCCATATCAGACATGTTGATAAACAGTAAATAAACTTGTACAGATAAGTTTCAAAGATTTTAATATTCAATTAAAATAAGCCAAGAAAAAAAATACTTTAAATTTTATCCCAAATTAGGATCGATCCCCAGCTAAAATTATGTAAGAAAAGTTAAGAAACAACAAACTTCTAAAATACCCCTCAGGCAGTCACAGACCTCAATTACTGAGGTGCCTTACTGCTACCAATTAAGACCGGTGTCTTAAATTAAGATGTCTACCATAGGAATTTGACTACCGCTTCACTTCCGGTAACGTGTAGTCAGCTGCTGGAGGGTTGTGGCGCTCTCTGCCCATGTTTAAGGCACAATAAACAGCGCTCACTGGAGGCCCAACCTCCTACAAACAGCTGTTTAATGCAGAATAGGTGACAACTTACTTTAGAACACCGGTGTTCTAAAGTAAGTTGTCTACCGCGTAGGAATTCCCGCCTGATCGCTCTGTCCTTCTCTCCATAACAGATTTTATTTTGCAATAATTTTGAAATTGTTTTTACTTGCTGTATTTACTTCCTTTTTCGCCGTTCTATACCTTCAGCGCAGTATCTCAAATTAGTCAACGCTGTACCGTGCTGTATTTTTGTGTTTTCTGAATCATCATTTCCTAAAGCCTCCAATATAATCCTCAGACGTTTTTACTTCGTCATTATCTTCTTGCTTCCACCAATGTCTAATTGATTAGTTTTTAAACAATAGTAGCAACCTGTGCAATAATAAGACTTTATTGTGTAACTTTATTTTATTTTTAATATTTAAACCCATTAAATTACATAGAAAATGCAATGAAAACAGAGCAATAGCCATGGGACTGTAATGGGAGTTTCGTTTCCAGGAGTTGTTATAAGGACTTCAGTCGGAGCTAAATAGACATTGGTGGAAGCAAGAAGATAAAAATCATAACGAGGTAAAAACGTCTGAGGATTATATTGGAGGCTTTAGGAAATGATTCAGAAAACACCAAAATACAGCACGGTACAGCGTTGACTAATTTGAGATATTGCTATAAAAAAAAAAGTATAGAACGGGGAAAAGGAAACTAAATACAGCAAGTAAAAACTATATCAAAATTATTGCAAAATAAAATCTGTGTTATGGAGAGAAGGACAGAGCGATCAGGCGCCAATTCATACCCGGTACACAACATACTTTAGAACACCGGTGTTCTAAAGTAAGTGGTCACCTATTCTGCCTTAGCTGTTTGTAGGAGGTTGGGCCTCCAGTGAGCGCCGTTTATTGTGCCTTAAACATGCGCAGAGAGCGCCACAACCCTCCAGCAGCTGTTTACACGTCACCGGACGTGACGAGGTAGTCACATTCCTACGCGGTAGACAACTTACTTTTGAACACCGGATCACTCAAATGGATTAAAACAACTTTTCTTCAGAAATGATATGAAGTAAAGCCGGTCATGTGACCACAACTGCCAAGCTCAAATTACTGCTGCGACACAGAGGCACCACTTCCTGGTACACTGAGTACCAGAAATATCCGGGGGGTTTTTCAAACCTGACCGTTTAAAATGTTGCATTGTTTTATTTTAAAGCAAAGGGGAAATGAATAAACTGCTGAAATAGAAAAGTCATCCTTACTTTCAGTTTAAACTTGTATTGTTTTATCAAGTAAATATGTGCCAGAAAAAAAAGCCTAATAAAAACATTTTACCCTTTCTTTTTAAAAAAGGGATGAAATGTTAGTCTCACACATGCCACAGTGCCTGCTTCATGCCCCAGTGTAACCCATACAACAGGATTATCTATGTCCCAATAAAAAAAAAGCAGTGTCTTAATTTGTTAAGTGCATGGAAGAAAAAGCACTTACCTGCTCCGCTGTCCGGCATGCAGACAGTTACAAGGTCTGAGAAGACACAGTTCTTCACAGAGACCTTTGAAAAAGAAAGAACAGAGTAGGCAACTCTGGCTTAATAAACTAGGGCAGCAATTGTTAAGAAAATGCAGTAAGTACCTCTTTACAAGTTCCTAACTGCTTTAAAGCCACCACTACCTGACTGCAAGGAATGACATAGAATACAGTTATACCCCAAAACATGCTTGTAGATTAAATCAAAATTTTTCTTTTGACACCTAAACTTCACTTCCTCCATGCACCGAAGGCAAAGAGAATGACTGAGGGTTGTGGGTAAGGGAGTGATGATACTTAGCAGTTTAACTGGGGTGCTATTTGCCTCCTCCTGCTGGCCAGGAGTGATATTCCCAACAGTAATTACTCAAGCCGTGGACTCACCATATCTTAGGAAAGAAAACATGATACTGTATATCTAACCCAAGGTTCCCTGGTGCATTGGCAACAATGGTATATATATCTATATATCAAGTATATTACTATTACTGTTGCTACTTTCTAAATATGTGATATGCATTTGTATATATGATAGCTACTTCATTGCAATCTTGTGCAATATCATCCTGATAATTATCTGTCAGATACAGGATCATCGGTAATTAAAGGGACAGTCAAGTATAAATTAAACTCATTATTCAGATAGGACTTTTAATTTTAATTGACTTTCCAATTTACTTTTATCATCAAATTTGCTTTTTTCTCTTGGTATTCTTAGTTTAAACTAAACATAGGTAGGCTCATATGCTAATTTCTAAGCCTTTGAGGGCTGCCTCTTATCACATGCTTTTTAAATCTCTTTTCAACACAAAGAGACAGAAAGTACACGTGGGCTATATAGATAACACTGTTCAGGCACAGGGAGTTATTTAAGATCTAGCACAACACAATGCTAACTGCAAGACAATAGATAATAAACAGTCACAGTCATGTGATCAGGGGGCTGGAAGAAGGTTCCTAGATACAAGGTAATCACAAAGGTAAAAAGTACATTAATATATCTGATGGTTATGCAAAACTGGGGAATGAGTAATAAAGGGATTATCCATCTTTAAAACATTAACAATTCTATGGTTGACTGTCCCTTTAAGGTCTATGAACACAGGTCTCTATTTTGCCTCCATACAGGTTACACTATATAGGCTTTCTTGCATACTTGGATTTTCTTGAAAAGTGCGTTATTGTTTACTACAGCTTCTCAATTTAACTGGGACTGATATTCATAATAATTTGCATTTGGAATATAATTTAATCTGTTTTAGTATTTCTCATTTCTGTTGGTTGTTCTCACAGTCTCTGCACTGGAATATTTTTTTACAAAGATTTTGTCAATATTTATTGATTTTATTCTAAGTATATATTATTGTAATAAATACATGTTTTAACATTTCTTTAGCTATACAGTTCTGTAATTTGTACTAGGAATTTTTTTGCTTGTTAGTAGACTACTCTTATAATATATACTTTACATTAAGCTCATTCCCTTTCTGTATATTGATGTTTTGCTTAAAGTGATAGCAAATCTTAACATTTTTGAAACACTAGATTTACTAGTGCAACAATTAAAAGGGGGCTTTTAGTCATGAAGTATAAAATACTTCATGCTGAAAGTTCCTTTGTCTACAGTATTCGCCTTGCTGAGCGCCTCATGCAGCCCACGGCAGAACACTATTTTGCAGTGAGGTGATCTTAGCCAATAGCATGCTAGCTATCCGGCATAATGCCAGCTGGCCGGCACAGGAATTGGCTAGGAAAAATTATTTTGCTAAGGGGTGGCCTGATGTGCTCAGCACGGCAAACTCTTCAGACAAATAAAGGAATTTTCAGCATGAAGTACTTTATACCCCTTTATTTGTTCCACCGGTAAATCCTAGTGTTTCACAAACACTAGGATTTACTATAATTTTATGCACATTTTGAAATAAAAAACATACTTGTAGCTTCATAACATCTCCACATGCTGGTGCGCCGACAAGACCTGTGCCAACATTTTTTGCATTCTTGTCAAGGGAACCTACATTTCGTGGATTCTCGTAGTGATCAACAACCTGTTAAGGAAAAAAAAAAAAATCATTGCAAGGATAAACTTCAACACTGTCTATACCGAAGGGCTAGACATTTTTTTTTTTTCAAAAGTAAGCTTTATTGAATGAACACATATATAATTACATCTTTTACATTTGAGATGAAACATAAAACCAAAGCGATCAAGATCGCCATATCAGATAAACATAAACATATCCTGGTAATAGGCTGATAAAGAGTTATAATATTACAATTGGCGTGTTCATTGTTTATCATTCCACTTTGCAATATGCCAAAAATACACATAAATTCCTGCGGTCGACAGCACCGGACCCAGGCATCCAATGGCCAAAAAAACAACAAGGCTGCTAATATAGTGTTAGATGCGGGTAAGTCCGGCAGTGCCAACCCCATAATGTCTCTGAAAATTTCAGTGGAAAAGATGATAAGAAAAAAATAGATTCAGGAAGCAGATGGGAAGATGAAAAAAGGGGAATGTTGGGTTAAGATAGTGTGGAGGTAAGAGGGAGGGGAAGAACAAGTATTGGGAGGTGGGGAGGAGAGGGGGGAAAAAAAAAAAAAAAAAAAAGGGGAGGGGGGGGAGGGTAAGGGAGGAATAAGTTCCAATGGTCACAGTAAATTTAAACTAAATAATCCAGATCTTTCATAAGTTTCGCCTCAACTGGCCACCCAGTCTCCAAAGTTTTCCCTGGCAGCTATATACCCCTACCCTCCCAGATCAAAATCATATATTCATGAGTCTCAAGTCTCCCAGTCTTTAGGTAATGGAACCTCTCCAGGCTCAAAAGATCCCAGACCACAGCCCTCCACTCCTCCAGGCTAGGTGTGTGTATTGATTTCCAATGTCTTGGTATGAGTCCTTTTGCACAGTTCAGCATTAGGAGGAACAAATGGCGTTTCGCGGCCATGACAATTTTAGGTAGTTCATGAAATATAAGATATTTAGGGTCTGGCGGTAGAATGATCTCCAGTAACCTGCTACACTCCCGAAACACCTCGTTCCAAAAGGGTTGTATATGAGGACACTGCCACCAGATATGTAGCATGGATCCCTCCTCCCCGCAGCCCCTCCAGCACTCACCACCTGTGTGTGGGTATATTTTTTTTAACCTCTGTGGGGTGAGGTACCAACGACTCAGAAATTTAAAATGTGTTTCTTGCAGTTTCATCGAGACCGACACATGTTTCGTTTTGCGAAACATGGATAACCATGCCTTGAGGTCAGGCTCAACGCCCAGTTCTTGTTGCCATGCTGTTATGTAAGAGGGGAGCGCATCGTCGCCCCCCCCCCAACAGCAATTTATACAGAATTGAAATGAGATGACGTGGTAGAGTTGGCGAGGTGCAAAGCACTTCAAATGGTGTTTTCTGTCTTTTCAGTAACTCTCTGTCACGCAGAGCACTGTAGTAATGATGGAACTGCATTGCCCTGAACCAAGAAGAAAACAAGTCACAATCCCATTCAGCCAGTTCCATATGTGACCTGATTTTGCCCCCCGACAATGCACCTGAAATCGCGGTCTCCGCTAGGGTATAGCAGGATCCCAGAGAGTAAGCTTTATTAGCTAATCCGTTATCTGGATATTCACGAACGGGCATCACAGGTGATATGGAGGTAGAGATATACGGTTTCACCTTAATTAAATTTATCCCATCTACACAACACGTCCTCAGAGGATACCGTGCGAGCCAAGCAGGGCGTTGGGCAGGGCTGATCCACGCAAGAGATCCCACGTTACCCCTACAGAGGATCTCCCTATCCAAGCTTTGTTGGGCGAAGGGCTAGACATTTTTTATCAAAATGAGGAGCCAGCTGCAAACTGTATTATGAGCAGGAAACTAGTTAAGAATACTCTAATAAAAAATAAGAGTCTGAATAAAATGATGACCAAAATCATGCAATTAATATATAACTAAAAAATGGCAATTAAAGCAAAAGCATGTCCTGGTAAAACGTGTCAATTTGTTGAAACACAATATTAGATACTTCTAACTATGGATTCATGTGCTATTCAAATAATAAAAAAAAAAAAAACATAATTTATGTAAGAACTTACCTGATAAATTCATTTCTTTCATATTAGCAAGAGTCCATGAGCTAGTGACGTATGGGATATACATTCCTACCAGGAGGGGCAAAGTTTCCCAAACCTCAAAATGCCTATAAATACACCCCTCACCACACCCACAATTCAGTTTAACGAATAGCCAAGAAGTGGGGTGATAAAAAAGTGCGAAAGCATATAAAATAAGGAATTGGAATAATTGTGCTTTATACAAAATCATAACCACCACAAAAAAAGGGCGGGCCTCATGGACTCTTGCTAATATGAAAGAAATGAATTTATCAGGTAAGTTCTTACATAAATTATGTTTTCTTTCATGTAATTAGCAAGAGTCCATGAGCTAGTGACGTATGGGATAATGACTACCCAAGATGTGGATCTTTCCACACAAGAGTCACTAGAGAGGGAGGGATAAAATAAAGACAGCCAATTCCTGCTGAAAATAATCCACACCCAAAATAAAGTTTAACGAAAAACAGAAGCAGAAGATTCAAACTGAAACCGCTGCCTGAAGTACTTTTCTACCAAAAACTGCTTCAGAAGAAGAAAATACATCAAAATGGTAGAATTTAGTAAAAGTATGCAAAGAGGACCAAGTTGCTGCTTTGCAGATCTGGTCAACCGAAGCTTCATTCCTAAACGCCCAGGAAGTAGATACTGACCTAGTAGAATGAGCTGTAATTCTCTGAGGCGGAATTTTACCCGACTCAACATAGGCAAGATGAATTAAAGATTTCAACCAAGATGCCAAAGAAATGGCAGAAGCTTTCTGGCCTTTCCTAGAACCGGAAAAGATAACAAATAGACTAGAAGTCTTACGGAAAGATTTCGTAGCTTCAACATAATATTTCAAAGCTCTAACAACATCCAAAGAATGCAACGATTTCTCCTTAGAATTCTTAGGATTAGGACATAATGAAGGAACCACAATTTCTCTACTAATGTTGTTGGAATTCACAACTTTAGGTAAAAATTCAAAAGAAGTTCGCAACACCGCCTTATCCTGATGAAAAATCAGAAAAGGAGACTCACAAGAAAGAGCAGATAATTCAGAAACTCTTCTAGCAGAAGAGATGGCCAAAAGGAACAAAACTTTCCAAGAAAGTAATTTAATGTCCAATGAATGCATAGGTTCAAACGGAGGAGCTTGAAGAGCTCCCAGAACCAAATTCAAACTCCAAGGAGGAGAAATTGACTTAATGACAGGTTTTATACGAACCAAAGCTTGTACAAAACAATGAATATCAGGAAGAATAGCAATCTTTCTGTGAAAAAGAACAGAAAGAGCAGAGATTTGTCCTTTCAAAGAACTTGCGGACAAACCCTTATCTAAACCATCCTGAAGAAACTGTAAAATTCTCGGTATTCTAAAAGAATGCCAAGAAAAATGATGAGAAAGACACCAAGAAATATAAGTCTTCCAGACTCTATAATATATCTCTCGAGATACAGATTTACGAGCCTGTAACATAGTATTAATCACGGAGTCAGAGAAACCTCTTTGACCAAGAATCAAGCGTTCAATCTCCATACCTTTAAATTTAAGGATTTCAGATCCTGATGGAAAAAAGGGCCTTGTGACAGAAGGTCTGGTCTTAACGGAAGAGTCCACGGTTGGCAAGAGGCCATCCGGACAAGATCCGCATACCAAAACCTGTGAGGCCATGCCGGAGCTACCAGCAGAACAAACGAACATTCCTTCAGAATCTTGGAGATTACTCTTGGAAGAAGAACTAGAGGCGGAAAGATATAGGCAGGATGATACTTCCAAGGAAGTGATAATGCATCCACTGCCTCCGCCTGAGGATCCCGGGATCTGGACAGATACCTGGGAAGTTTCTTGTTTAGATGGGACGCCATCAGATCTATTTCTGGAAGTTCCCACATTTGAACAATCTGAAGAAATACCTCTGGGTGAAGAGACCATTCGCCCGGATGCAACGTTTGGCGACTGAGATAATCCGCTTCCCAATTGTCTACACCTGGGATATGAACCGCAGAGATTAGACAGGAGCTGGATTCCGCCCAAACCAAAATTCGAGATACTTCTTTCATAGCCAGAGGACTGTGAGTCCCTCCTTGATGATTGATGTATGCCACAGTTGTGACATTGTCTGTCTGAAAACAAATGAACGATTCTCTCTTCAGAAGAGGCCAAAACTGAAGAGCTCTGAAAATTGCACGGAGTTCCAAAATATTGATCGGTAATCTCACCTCCTGAAATTCCCAAACTCCTTGTGCCGTCAGAGATCCCCACACAGCTCCCCAACCTGTGAGACTTGCATCTGTTGAAATTACAGTCCAGGTCGGAAGCACAAAAGAAGCCCCCTGAATTAAACGATGGTGATCTGTCCACCATGTTAGAGAGTGTCGAACAATCGGTTTTAAAGATATTAATTGAGATATCTTCGTGTAATCCTTGCACCATTGCTTCAGCATACAGAGCTGAAGAGGTCGCATGTGAAAACGAGCAAAGGGGATCGCGTCCGATGCAGCAGTCATAAGACCTAGAATTTCCATGCATAAGGCTACCGAAGGGAATGATTGTGACTGAAGGTTTCGACAAGCTGTAATCAACTTTAGACGTCTCTTGTCTGTTAAAGACAGAGTCATGGACACTGAATCCATCTGGAAACCCAGAAAGGTTACCCTTGTCTGAGGAATCAAAGAACTTTTTGGTAAATTGATCCTCCAACCATGATCTTGAAGAAACAACACAAGTTGATTCGTATGAGATTCTGCTAAATGTAAAGACTGAGCAAGTACCAAGATATCGTCCAAATAAGGAAATACCACAATACCCTGTTCTCTGATTACAGACAGCAGGGCACCGAGAACCTTTGTAAAAATTCTTGGAGCTGTAGCTAGGCCAAACGGCAGAGCCACAAATTGGTAATGCTTGTCCAGAAACGAGAATCTCAGGAACTGATAATGATCTGGATGAATCGGAATATGCAGATATGCATCCTGTAAATCTATCGTGGACATATAATTCCCTTGCTGAACAAAAGGTAAGATAGTCCTTACAGTTACCATCTTGAACGTTGGTATCCTTACATAACAATTCAATATTTTTAGATCCAGAACTGGTCTGAAAGAATTCTCCTTCTTTGGAACAATGAAGAGATTTGAATAAAACCCCATCCCCTGTTCCGGAACTGGAACTGGCATAATTACTCCAGTCAACTCTAGATCTGAAACACATTTCAGAAATGCTTGAGCTTTTACTGGATTTACTGGGACACGGGAAAGAAAAAATCTCTTTGCAGGAGGTCTCAACTTGAAACCAATTCTGTACCCTTCTGAAACAATACTCTGAATCCAAAGATTGTGAACAGAATTGATCCAAATTTCCTTGAAAAAACGTAACCTGCCCCCTACCAGCTGAGCTGGAATGAGGGCCGCACCTTCATGTGGACTTAGAAGCAGGCTTTGCCTTTCTAGCTGGCTTGGATTTATTCCAGACTGGAGATGGTCTCCAAACTGAAACTGCTCCTGAGGATGAAGGATCAGGCTTTTGTTCTTTGTTGAAACGAAAGGAACGAAAACGATTATTAGCCCTGTTTTTACCTTTAGATTTTTTATCCTGTGGTAAAAAAGTTCCTTTCCCACCAGTAACAGTTGAAATAATGGAATCCAACTGAGAACCAAATAATTTGTTACCCTGGAAAGAAATGGAAAGTAAAGTTGATTTAGAAGCCATATCAGCATTCCAAGTTTTAAGCCATAAAGCTCTTCTAGCTAAAATAGCTAGAGACATAAACCTGACATCAACTCTGATAATATCAAAAATCGCATCACAGATAAAATTATTAGCATGCTGAAGAAGAATAATAATATCATGAGAATCACGATGTGTTACTTGTTGCGCTAAAGTTTCCAACCAAAAAGTTGAAGCTGCAGCAACATCAGCCAAAGATATAGCAGGTCTAAGAAGATTACCTGAACACAGATAAGCTTTTCTTAGAAAGGACTCAATTTTCCTATCTAGAGGATCCTTAAACGAAGTACCATCTGACGTAGGAATAGTAGTACGTTTAGCAAGGGTAGAAATAGCCCCATCAACTTTAGGGATCTTGTCCCAAAATTCTAATCTGTCAGACGGCACAGGATATAATTGCTTAAAACGTTTAGAAGGAGTAAATGAATTACCCAAATTATCCCATTCTTTGGAAATTACTGCAGAAATAGCATTAGGAACAGGAAAAACTTCTGGAATAACCACAGGAGCTTTAAATACCTTATCTAAACGTTTAGAATTAGTATCAAGAGGACCAGAATCCTCTATTTCTAAAGCAATTAGAACTTCTTTAAGTAAAGAACGAATAAATTCCATTTTAAATAAATATGAAGATTTATCAGCATCAACCTCAGAGACAGAATCCTCTGAACCAGAGGAGTCATCAGAATCAGAATGATGATGTTCATTTAAAAATTCATCTGTAGGGAGAGAAGTTTTAAAAGATTTTTTACGTTTACTAGAAGGAGAAATAACAGACATAGCCTTCTTTATGGATTCAGAAACAAAATCTCTTATAGTATCAGGAACATTCTGCACCTTAGATGTTGAGGGAACTGCAACAGGCAATGGTACTTTACTAAAGGAAATATTATCTGCTTTAACAAGTTTGTCATGACAATCAATACAAACAACAGCTGGAGAAATAGCTACCAAAAGTTTACAGCAGATACACTTAGCTTTGGTAGATTCAGCACTTGACAGCGATTTTCCTGTAGTATCTTCTGGCTCAGATGCAACGTGAGACATCTTGCAATATGTAAGAGAAAAAACAACATATAAAGCAAAATTGATCAAATTCCTTAAATGACAGTTTCAGGAATGGGAAAGAATGCCAAAGAACAAGCTTCTAGCAACCAGAAGCAATAAAAAATGAGACTTAAATAATGTGGAGCCAAAAGTGACGCCCATATTTTTTCGCGCCAAATAAGACGCTCACATTATTTGGCGCCTAAATGCTTTTTGGCGCCAAAAATGACGCCACATCCGGAACGCCGACATTTTTGGCGCGAAATAACGTCAAAGAATGACGCAACTTCCGGCGACACGTATGACGCCGGAAACGGAAATAGAATTTTTGCGCCAAAAAAGTCCGCGCCAAGAATGACGCAATAAATGAAGCATTTTCAGCCCCCGCGAGCCTAACAGCCCACAGGGAAAAAGTCAAATTTTAAGGTAAGAAAAAATGGTCAAATCAAAATGCATTATCCCAAATATGAAACTGACTGTCTGAAAATAAGGAAAGTTGAACATTCTGAGTCAAGGCAAATAAATGTTTGAATACATATATTTAGAACTTTATAAACAAAGTGCCCAACCATAGCTTGGAGTGTCACAGAAAATAAGACTTGCTTACCCCAGGACACTCATCTACATATAGCAGATAGCCAAACCAGTACTGAAACGAGAATCAGCAGAGGTAATGGTATATATAAGAGTATATCGTCGATCTGAAAAGGGAGGTAAGAGATGAATCTCTACGACCGATAACAGAGAACCTATGAAATAGACCCCTTAGAAGGAGATCACTGCATTCAAATAGGCAATACTCTCCTCACATCCCTCTGACATTCACTGCACGCTGAGAGGAAAACCGGGCTCCAACTTGCTGCGGAGCGCATATCAACGTAGAATCTAGCACAAACTTACTTCACCACCTCCATCGGAGGCAAAGTTTGTAAAACTGAATTGTGGGTGTGGTGAGGGGTGTATTTATAGGCATTTTGAGGTTTGGGAAACTTTGCCCCTCCTGGTAGGAATGTATATCCCATACGTCACTAGCTCATGGACTCTTGCTAATTACATGAAAGAAAACACGCTTTATATAAACGGCTTTTACACCATTTGGCAAAATGGCTGGATACAGCAGGCAACAGATAATGTCGCAATAAAGATCTGTCTGATTTTGCTCCCTTATCGAATTTTACTACCTCAATGTGCACATGCGCATATTGTTTGGTAGCAAATTTCAATGGACAGCCTGATTATCCTAGTCTTCTTAAGGAGACATCGATGAACATGCATGCGTAGGTAAAGGTAGCAAATTTTGATGGTCTAACTTCATACAATCACATAATATTCCTACTAGCTTACATCATCATTGCCATGTGTGTCCTCAATCATATATAATTTTTATTAAACAGGCTGTATTGCATTTTTTAATCTTATATACACTATCAACACATATGGTTATGACGTACCCTATTAGGAAAGTAATGTGATTGTATTAAGGTAGACCGTTGAAATTTACCTTGAACTGTGCATGTCTGTGGACGCCGCTTTAACAATCAAGGCGAGGATAAGGCTGCCCGTCGAAATTTGCAACCGAACGATGTGCGCGTGCTTTTAATTACGTTATCACATTTGAGACATTCTTCTGAAACATATGTGGAGGGCGAATACGTGGTCTTGTCGTTATGCTACCCTCATTGAGTGCGCGCACACAGCACGTCACTGCATTCCACATGCTGTAAAGCCTTTCTGGGAAGCTCCCACCCTACCTGAGCAGAATGGTCTCCCCGGCTATTCCCACCTCCTATAACCTCCGATCCAGTACCAGCACATTATTTAGCTTGCCTCAATACAAAAAGAAAGCAGCTCGGTCCTCCTTTTCCTACAGAGCACCACAATTATGGAATGACCTCCTGCACACTTTCAAACGTTCCCCAAGCCTAATATCCTTTAAGAGATCCCTCTACATATCTCAAAACAGAATGCACCTGTCATGGTTGATTCAATATTTCCTACCTGTTCTATGGTAAAGTTTGCATATATTGTGTATTATTACCGTTTCTGTATTTTATTGTACCCTATTGTATCAATGCAATGTTTTGTGGACCCAAGACATACTTGAAAACGAGAGAAATCTCAATGTATCCTTCCTGGTAAAATATTTTATAAATAAGTGTAAAATGCGGTGATGTATGTATGCAATGAGAGGGGTAGCATGACGGCTAGCTAGCAAATAAGACGCTTTGTCTGCGAATGCATGCACACATTGAGGTAGAAAAATTTGATAAGGAAGCAAAATCCAATAGGACATCGGGGTTCTGCCGATTTTTGCTACCCTCTCATTGCACATGCGCGCACACACACATCACTGCATTTCACATATGTTGTAAAGCATGTGTGGAATACGTTGATGTATGTGTCCGACAGAGGGGTAGCAAAATTCGACAGCTAGCTATCAAATCGACACTGTCTGCGAATGTGCACACCCTTGATATGTAAATAAAATTAACTAAACAGTTTCTCCAAAAGAAATTTGCAGCTTAATATATCACAGTTAAAGGTTACTCCTAAATTCATTAAGTGATAGTAAATCCTAGCGTTGCCCAGTGGAATAAAGGGACTTTTTCATGATGCTGAAAGCTCCTTTATTTGTCTGAAGCGTTCGCTGCGCTGAGTGCCTCAGGCAGCCCATGGCAGAACGCTATTTTGCTGTGAAGTGATCTTAGCCAATATCATGCTAGCTATCCGGGATGGTGCCAGCTTGCCCGGACGGCTACTGGCTAAGAGGTGGAAACATCAACTCACAGAAAAATAGCATTCTGCCGCAGGCTGCCTGAGGAGTTCAGTGCTGAAAAGCTTCAGACAAATAAAGTAACTTTCAGCATGAAGTATGTTAAACTTCATGACTGAAAGTCCCCTTTAATTGTTCCACTGGTAAATCGCTACGATTTACTATCACGAAGTTAATGAATTTAAGAGTAACCATTGTGATATACGGAGTGGCAAATTACTGTTGGAAAAACAATTTAATTTTATTTACATATCAAGGGTGCGCTTGGCACGCAAAGCGTCGAGATTTGGTACCCCTATCAGTGCACATAAGCACACATACACCACTGCCTTCCACGCATGCTTTACAGCATATGTGGAATGCAGTGACGTAATGTGTGCACATGTGGGTAGCAAAACGGACAGAACACAGGCTGCTGGAAGATAAAAGGGACATGAAAACACTTTTTATTTCATGATTTAGAAAGAGCGTGCAATTTTAAACAACTTTCTAATTTACTTCTATTATCTAATGTGTTTCATTCTCTTGATATTCTTTGCTGAAAAGCATATCTAGATAGGCTCAGTAGCTGCTGATTGGCTCACCCATATGCATGTCTATTTCTTCAACAAAGGATATCTAAAAAATAAAACAAAATTAGATAATAGAAGTAAATATGAATGTTTAAAATTACATTCTCTAAATGAATCATGAAAAAAAAAAAAATTTTGTTTTAGTGTCCCTTTAAAGCCTTTATTTTTTTCTTCCAAAATACATATAATTCCACTACTCCCCATACTTGGATGTTTTCTAATTTCTCCGAGATCAAAATATTTCAATTGAAAACAAACAAGTCATCTGAAAATAAAACCATTCCATTATACCCGTATCTAATACATCACAGGTCAGGTCTAAGTAAGCAAACAAGTGGATATCGAATACTCCAGCATAAAAAAAAATTAAATATAAAAAAAAAAGAAAAAAAAAAAAAAAAAAAAAAAAAAAAAAAAAAAGAAGTATAGCTAATTTATGTTTGTATTTCATCGCTACATAAATCGGTTATCACCCTCAGATGACAAGGCTGCAATATATCTGTTCGAGCTCAGATAAGTTACTATCCTAAATTGAGAACCTCCTACCCCAATGTCACCTAATTGTGCAATGTTCCAGAACATACCCCACTGTCACATACACGCACAACACTAAACTAGCTAAAAACCTGCCAGTGTCTCCATACATCACGATAAGAGCATTACAATTCAGGCACATTTGCCCTCATGACAGCGCCTAATGCCCCTTACACATCCTCCCGTTGTTTTCGCAACTGCGTCACACACAAACTATCAGTCTACCCATGCCGCATTTTCTCAATACCTTTTTGTGATACGCAGCACACGGCACACGCAGTTCCGGAATACTGCACCGGTTCCACGCCGAGCAAAACAAGCGTCCTAAAGCTGACATCTCACTCTCTGCACCCGTAAAGTAAACTCAACAGAGGACACTACAACCCGTTAGCAGTATGGACAGCAGAAAACTAATGCGTGATGACGTCAAGTAGCACTAGCAACGTGGTCACATGACTTTATTTGGGTTTAGTTCTGGCGTGCTATCTGTTATGTTGTAACTTCCTGCCTGGTGTATTACGGTGTTATATAACACAATCAAAATGTTTATATGGTTACACAATACATGTTAACCCTGCTCGATTAATTAGGGGTTAATAGGGAGTCATGTTCTCAAAAAGTATAGGTTAACGTTAACGTCGATCAAACTACAAATTTGAGACAAAAATACTTCTCAAGTACTGTAGCATATTCTGCGAGTGAGATTATATGGGTTATATAGGAGTTGTTTACGGAATGACAATGTTGAATAAATAAATGGAATGCCTATAGATTTTAATGGGATGTAAAATTAAAAATGGTATATGTGATGACCTTAGCTATATAAACCCAGAATGTATGTTCATTTTTCTATTATGTTCTTTTATTTGTTATGTTTTGCAAGTTTCATTTGACTGGTAGTAAATGTAACTGATGCTGTTCCATAAGACCAAAGTAATATAAATACAATTCTAAATAAAATCATATATATATTAAATTCTCTTAGGCAGCAAAAAAAAAAAAAACAAGCTCAAACCACTGGTATAGCTATGTGAGCTCTGTATTTCATTAGCCTTTGCAGAGACAGTGCTAAATATTTTTATCTTAACCCCTTAATGACCACAGCACTTTTCCATTTTCTGTCCGTTTGGGACCAAGGCTATTTTTACATTTTTGCGGTGTTTGTGTTTAGCTGTAATTTTCCTCTTACTCATTTACTGTACCCACACATATTATATACCGTTTTTCTCGCCATTAAATGGACTTTCAAAATATACCATTATTTTCATCATATCTTATCATTTACTATAAAAGAAAATATAAAATATGAGGAAAAAATGGAAAAAAAACACTTTTTCTAACTTTGTCCCCCAAAATCTGTTACACATCTACAACCACCAAAAAACACCCATGCTAAATAATTTCTAAATTTTGTCCTGAGTTTAGAAATACCCAATGTTTACATGTTCTTTGCTTTTTTTTGCAAGTTATAGGGCAATAAATATAAGTAGCACTTTGCTATTTCCAAACCACTTTTTTTCAAAATGAGCGCTAGTTACATTGGAACCCTGATATCTTTCAGGAATCCCTGAATATCCATTGACATGTATATATTTTTTTTTAGAAGACATCCCAAAGTATTGATCTAGGCCCATTTTGGTATATTTCATGCCACCATTTCACCGCCAAATGCGATCAAATAAAAAAAATTGTTCACTTTTTCACAAATTTTTTCACAAACTTTAGGATTCTCACTGAAATTATTTACAAACAGCTTGTGCAATTATGGCATAAATGGTTGTAAATGCTTCTCTGGGATCCCCTTTGTTCAGAAATAGCAGACATATATGGCTTTGACGTTGCTTTTTGGTAATTAGAAGGCCGCTAAATGCCACTGCGCACCATGCGTGTATTATGCACAGCAGGGAAGGGGTTAATAAGGGAGCATGTAGGGAGCTTTTTGGGGTAATTTTAGCTTTAGTGTAGTAGACAACCCAAAGTATTGATCTACGCCCATTTTGGTATATTTCATGCCACCATTTCACCGCCAAATGCGATCAAATAAAGAAAAACGTTAAATTTTTCAAAATTTTAGATTTCTCACTGAAATCATTTACAAACATTTTGTGCAATTATGGCACAAATGGTTGTAAATGCTTCTCTGGGGTCTCCTTTGTTCAAAAATAGCAGACATATATGGATTTGGTGTTGCTTTTTGGTAATTAGAAGGCCGCTAAATGCCACTGCGCACAACACGTGAATTATGCCCAGCAATGAAGGGGTTAATTAGGTAGCTTGTATGGAGTTTGCAGGGTTAATTTTAGCTTTAGTGTAGAGATCAGCTTCCCACCTGACACATCAGACCCCCTGATCCCTCCCAAAGAGCTCTCTTTCCTCCCCCACCCCAAAAATTGTCCCTGCCATCTTAAGTACTGGCAGAAAGTCTGCCAGTACTAAAATAAAAGGTATCCTTTTTTTATATATATAGCATATTTACATATGCTGCTGTGTAAGATTCCCCCCTTAGCCCCCAACCTCCCTGATCCCCCCCAATACAGCTCTCTAACCCTCCCCCTCTGCCTTATTGGGGGCCATCTTGGGTACTGGCAGCTGTCTGCCAGTACCCAGTTTGCATGTAAAAATGTCTATTTTTTTTTTATTTTTGTTTTTTCTGCAGTGTAGCTTCCCCCCCCCCCCCCCAAGACTAATCCCCCACCCCCTCCCAGATCCCTTAGATTACTTTATTCAGGGATTTTATCCCTCCTTTCTCCCCATAATAAAAAAACCCTTTCTGTAGTGTAAGTGGTTCCCACCCGCTCCCTCCCCGTGCACGCGCCCGCCCACCACCCCCCGTGCACGCGCGCGCCCGTGCGCGCCCCCGGCGATACCGCCCCCGATCCCGCCCCCCTCTTTTACCAAGAAGCCATCGATGGCCGCCCACCCACCTCCCACTTCAGCTCCCACCCACCAACGAATGCGGCCATCGATGTCCGGTGCAGAGAGGGCCACAGAGTGGCTCTCTCTGCACCGGAGGGGTAAAAAATGTTATTGCAGGATGCCTCAATATCGAGGCATCCTGCAATAACCGGAAAACAGCTGGAAGTGATCAGGATCGCTTCCAGCTGCTTTCCACACTGAGGACGTGCAGGGTACGTTCTCAGGCGTTAACTGCCTTTTTTCTGAGGACGTACCCTGCACGTCCTCAGTCGTTAAGGGGTTAAAGGGACAGTCTAGGCCAAAATAAACTTTCATGATTCAGATAGAGCATGTAATTTTAAACAATTTTCCAATTTACTTTTATCACCAATTTTGCTTTGTTCTCTTGGTATTCTTAGTTGAAAGCTTAACCTAGGAGGTTCATATGCTAATTTCTTAGACCTTGAAGCCCATCTCTTTTCAGATGCATTTTAACAGTTTTTCACCACTAGAGGGTGTTAGTTCACGTATTTCATATAGATAACACTGTGCTTGTGCACGTGAAGTTATCTGGGAGCAGGCACTGATTGGCTAGACTGCAAGTCTGTCAAAAGAACTGAAAAAGGGGCAGTTTGCAGAGGCTTAGCTACAAGATAATCACAGAGGTTAAAAGTATATTATTATAACTGTGTTGGTTATGCAAAACTGGGGAATGGATAATAAAGGTATTATCTATCTTTTAAAACAATAAAAATTCTGGTGTAGACTGTCCCTTTAAAGGGCCATAATACCCAAATGTTCAAACACTTGAAAGTGATGCAGCATAGCTGTAAAAAGCTGACTAGAAAATATCTCCTGAACATCTCTATGTAAAAAAGAAAGATATTTTACCTCAAAAGTTCCTCAGTAGCCACCTCCCATATTAAAGGATTTCTAAGCAGCATTTTAGTGTGTCTGTCCTGGGACATCTTAGGGGATGAGCCTTGTGAACTCTCATATTATTTCACCAATCAGGTAAAGGAAGCTTACTATGAAATCTCATGAGAGTTAAGTCAAATCTCATGAGATCACAGTAAGGGTTCATGACCTCAGCACTGCTGATGCTGATTGGCTGCTGTTCATTTCTTCATTTTTTTTATTTTTACCTGCAGCTGGGAGCAGGTGAAGTATAACTTTTTACACAGAACTTACTCTGCTGAGCTGAGGAGATTGTGAGGTAAAATATCTTCCTTTTTTATATAGAGATGCTCAGGTGATATTTTCCTGTCAGCTTTTTACAGTTATACTGCATCAGTTTCAAGTGATTTAGCATATGAGTATTATGTCCCTTTAATTGGGCATTTAATAATAGATTCTTTAAAACTGCTCTCTGCATTCCCCATTAATATTCTAGATTCTGGCTTTTAAAGTCAGCAAAAATGCACAGTAACACAAGCTACACATATACATGCATTGTTTTACACACACTCAAATACACAGAAGCACACTACATAGCTTACACTTATACATGCAGACACACACACTAGCACTACATAGCATACAATTACACATGCAGACACACACTACATAGTATACACTTATACATGCAAACCCCCCAACTGTCACGATTTTCGCTGGACAGTCCCGATTTTAGGGGGTCTGTCCCACTGTCCCGGGTTGCTAGCCATCTGTCCCGCATTGCCCCATGCATTTAAAAAATAATAATTCTGTTGGGCACATACTCAGAAGCAGCTGGCTTTTCTCTCCCATGGTTATATACCTGTTAGATTCCTTGTGGAAAAGTATTTTTATACGATGAGCAGTGCTAACACCAGGGTAACGAACAGTGGCAGCCTCAGACTGTCAGCTAATGTGCTTGCCAACCCCAGGACCCCATACAATGAGTTACAGATACCCATATATGATGTAGTGTGTGTGTCTATCTGTATCTATAAGTATGTATGCAGTGCTTCACCTCTCATATGGGCAAAAATATATATATTTTTTATTGGCTTTAAAAAAAAAATTGTATTTTTTTTCCCCCAGCATTTTTTTCCCCACAGCTACATGTTGTTCAATGGAGAGGCACAAGCAGGTCTGCCCACCATTACACAACATGCTGCACCACCTACTGGATGAAAGTGGTTAAGATCATTGCATGGCCCATTAACTGCTTATTTGAGGCAGTCCTATTTGGGCTGAACCAATCCAGTGAGAGGCATTAGTAAGTGGACCTTAGGCTTGGGGCTGGATGTTAAATCATATAAAACAAAACAAAAACGGAAAAAAACAACTTTCATATATTTTGTTGCTGTCCTGTAAACCTGCTAGCTTTTCTAAAGTGAAAAAGAGAGTTCTGTTCTTCCCCTTTAAGTGCAGTGGAATGTGCCACTGTCACTTCCTGAATCCTTACAGAGCAGGAAGAGAGGCAGAGAGAGCAGTGTTTTAGCCACATCTTATTAAAGTAAGATTACAGTGTCCCTTTAAAAATGTGTATGATTGTGTCTCTCTCTCTCTCTAACCCTCTGTGTGTGATTGTGTCTCTCTCTTTCTCTCTCTCTAACCCTCTGTGTATGATTGTGTCTCTCTTTCTCTCTCTCTAACACTCTGTATGTGATTGTGTCTGTCTCTCTCTCTCTCTCTCTAACACTCTGTATGTGATTGTGTCTCTTTCTCTCTCTCTCTAACCCTCTGTGTGTGATTGTGTGTCTCTATCTCTCTCTCACCCTCTGTGAGTGATTGTGTCTCTCTCTCTCTCTCTCTAACCCTCTGTGTGTGATTGTGTCTCTCTCTCTCTTACCCTCTGTGTGTGATTGTGTCTCTCTCTCTCTTTCTCTCTCTCTAACCCTCTGTGTGTGATTGTGTCTCTCTCTCTCTAACCCTCTGTGTCTCTCTCCCCTGTCTCTCTCTCCCTCTCCCCCCAAGTGCTTTTCTGTGTTTCTGTCTACCTTTTATTTATTTAATTAATGAATTGGTAGTGCCATCTGATGGTGTGGCTTTATTTAAAGGGGTGGGGTCAAGCGCCCCACCATCTTTAAATTTCACCAGCCGCCACTGGATCAAGACATTTTTATATTTACTGAATAATGAAAGAATCTATAAGCATAATTTGCAGCATTAAAGTAAAAAGTATGTTTTAATCATATTTTAATGGGCATGGATTTCTAGATCTCATAATCAGAGCAAGCATTGTGTTATCTGGCAAGAGTTTCTGTTACAATCCTTTTAGACTAAAATAAGATGTTTACTAAGTTGACCAGTTTTCCAAGACACCATTTAAAGGGACATGAAACCCATATGAAACCCATATGCAATTTTAAATAACTTTCCAATTTACATCTAATATCTAATTTGCTTCATTCTTTTGATATCCTTTGTTGAAAATCATATCTAAATATGCTCAGTAGCTGCTGATTGGTTGCTGCACATAGATACCTCATGTGATTGGCTCACCCATGTGCATTGCTATCTCTTCAACAAAGGATATCTAAAGAATGAAGGCGTATCCTAGCCACTGCCTCACCAGCCTCTGACGTCACTGCACGTCACTGGTGTATCTGTATGTATACGTGTATGCTATGTAGTGTGTGTGTGTATCTATGTATAAGTGTATGCTATGTAGTGTGTGTGTATCTGCCTGTATAAGTGTATGATATGTAGTGTGTGTGTATCTGCCTGTATAAGTGTATGATATGATGTAGTGTGTGTGTCTATCTGTATCTATAAGTATGTATGTGTGTGTATTTGCATGTATAAGTGTAAGCTGTGTTGTGTGTGTATCTATGTATAAGTGTGTGTGTCTGTGTATCTGCATGTATAAGTGTATGCTATGTAGTGTGTGTGTGTCTGCATGTGTAAGTGTATGGTATGTAGTGTGTGTGTATCTGCATGTGTAAGTGTATGCTATGTAGTGTGTGTGTATCTGTCTGTGTAAGTGTATGCTATGTAGTGTGTTACTGTGCATTTTTGCTAACTTTAAAGGCCAGAATCTAGAATATTAATGAGGAAAGAAGAAAGCAGTTTTAAAGAATCTATTATTAAATGTCCAATTAAGATAAAAAAAAATATTTAGCACTGTCTCTGCAAAGGTTAATTAAATACAGAGCTCACATAGCTATACCAGTGGTTTGAGCTTGTGTTTGATTTGCTGCCTAAGAGTATTAAAAGGGCAATAAGTACAAGTAGCACTTTGCTATTTTCAAACCATTTAAAAAAAAACAAAAAAAAAAAAACGATAGTTACATTGTAACAATGATTTCTGTCAGGAATCCCAGAATAACCCTTCACATGTATATCTATTTTTTAATAAACAACCCAAAGTATTGATCTAGGCACATTTTGGTATATTTCATGCCACCATTTCACTGCCAAATGCGATCAAATAAAAACATTTGTTAACTTTTTCTCAAACTTTAGGTTTCTCACTAGAATTGTTTACAAACAGCTCGTGCAATTATGGCACAAATGGTTGTAAATGCTTCTCTGGGATCCCCTTTGTTCAGAAACAGCAGACATTTATGGCTTTGGCATTATTTTTTGGTAATTAGAAGGACGCTAAATGCTCCTGCACACTATACTTGTATTATGCCCAGCAGTGAAGGGGTTAATTAGGGAGCTTGTAGGAAACTTGTAGGGTTAATTTAAGATTTAGTGTAGTGTAGTAGACAACCCAAAGTATTGATCTAGGCCCATTTTGGTATATTTGATGCCACCATTTCACCACCAAATGCGATCAAATAAAAAAAATGTTCAATTTGTCACAAAGTTTAGGTTTCATACTGAAATTATTTACAAACAGCTTGTGCAATTATGGCACAAATGGTTGTAAATGCTTCTCTGGGATCCCCTTTTTTCAGAAATAGCAGACATATATGGCTTTGGCATTGCTTTTTGGTAATTAGAAGGCCGCTAAATGCCGCTGCGCGCCACACTTGTATTATGTCTAGCAGTGAAGGGGTTAATTAGGTAGCTTGTAGGGTTAATTTTAGCTTTAGTGTAGAAATCAGCATCCCACCTGACACATCCCACCCCCTGATCCCTCTCAAACAGCTCTCTTCCCTCCGCCACCCCACAATTGTCCCCGCCATCTTAAGTACTGGCAGAAAGTCTGCCAGTACTAAAATAAAAGGCTTTTTTTTAAAAATTTTAATTAGCCCCCTTAGCCCCCAACCTCCCTGATCCCCCCAAACAGCTCTCTAACCCTCCCCCTCTACCTTATTGGTTGACCATCTTGGGTACCTGGGAGCTGTCTGCCAGTACCCAGTTTGCCATTCAAGTAGGTATTTTTTATTTATTTTTTAATATAAAAGCTATTTTTCTGTAGTGTAGCTGCCCCCTCCAAAAACTACCCACCACCCTTTCCTAGACCCCTTAGATGTAATTTCCCCCCTCCTTTCTCCCGCACCCGTGCGCCCACCTGCCCTGCCCCCCGTACATGCACACGTGCCCGTGCGCACTCCCGACACTCCCACACAGGATCCCGCCTCCCTCTGATGAAGTTCCACCATCGATGGCCGCCCACACGCCTCCCTGCAATGGCTCGCACCCACCAACGATCGACACATTGATGGCCGATGCAGAGAGGGCCACAGAGTGGCTCTCTGCATCGGATGCCTAAAAAATGTTATTGCAGGATGCCTCAATATTGAGGCATCACTGCAATAACATAAAAGCGATCAGGATCGCTTCCACCGCTTGAAACCCCTGACGATGTACAGGGTGCATCGTTGGTCGATAACAACCGTTTTTTGTACAAAGTACCATCGTTGGTCATTAAGGGGTTGTATGTATGTATTGGGTACTTGTAAAGCGCGGCTAATCACCCGTAAGGGTCTCAAGGCGCTGCTCATTTTATCAACCTCGGAAGGATGAAAGGCTGAGTGGACCTCGCCGGGGGTCGAACCTGCAACCCTTGGGCTGCTACAGAGCTCAGGCACAGTGCCTTAGCATGCTGAGCTATCTGTCCGGGTTAAGGGGTTAATATACATCAGTACTGTATAAATGTGTGTGTGTATATATATATATATATATACTGTATTTAAGTTCTAGATTATATATATATATATATATATATATATATATATATATATATATATATATATATATATATATATCATGTCTAGCACATGCTACTGTATTGATATTTAAAATGTTTGACAAACTATGTTCAGAATAAATTACATGTTTATTCAGATATCCAATGTATAAAAGGTTCTGAGTTGACTGGTACATACTTAATAAATAATATCATAAAAATATATTTGATAAGGAATATATATTAAATAGTCAATAAAAATAAAATATTTATATCTATCATAATTAATCTATTAACATGTATGTGCATGATATAAATATGTAGAGGAAGTGTATCAAAATATTACATGAAATTATAGCATTAATATATCCTAATCAAATTATTAATATAAAATATTAAATTGAATTAATTAATCTCCAGGTATCAATATAGCTCTCATAATACATCTCTTGAGATATACCATAACTAGGAAATTCTATGGACCATACATTGAATATATATATATACAGTATGTCTCATTAAACAGCACACAGACAGAAATGCCTCAGAACTGACAAGGGTGGAACAGCATCCAAACAACCGCATATTTGAACATTTATACTGCGCTGTTTTGAACTTTAGGATTTTGTTTGGATGCTGTTCCACCCTTGTCAGTTCTGAGGCATTTCTGTCTGTGTGACATACACCTTTCTGTTTGCCAATATCATATATATTACCTCCTTGGGGCGAAATTACGTATACGGCGCAAGCTTCAGCGTAACTCGCAAGCTTCAGCGTAACTGCTGAAATCTGCGCTGCTTGTAATTTCACCTCGCCCTTCGGGGAATCACATAAACCCCGCCAGCAATTCATAAAGTGCCGTAAGTCGGATAAACTAGTGATGTCCAGAAATGTGCTGAAATACAAATTTCTGGAGTCGCCAGTGACTTACGGCACTTTAGAAACTGCCGGCGCCTAAGAAAATAAAAAAAAAATCAAATATCCCGTAAAAGTCTAACACGCCTCCCAAAATAAAGCAGACACGTCAAAACCCCTGTATCCGCCATCACTCCCATATCGGAACTAATAATAAATGTATTAACCCCTAAAACCGACAACCCCCACAACACAATATGCCTAATTAAACTATTAACCCCTAATCCGCCATTCACCCACATCGCAATCTACATAATAAAAGTAAAACTACATAGTAAAATCCACATCATAATAAACTTAATTAATCTATTAACCCCTAAACCGCCAAACCCCCACATCGAAATAAACCTAATTAATCTATTAACCCCTAAACCACCAAACCCCCACATCGCAATAAACCTAATTTAATTACTAAGCCCCCTAAGCTAACACCCTCTAAATTAACCCCAAATTACATAAAATTAATAAAATACTAAATTACAATTAAAATAAAAAATCCTAATAGTATTAAAAAAAAAAAAACTAAGATTAAAATAAAATAATCTAAAATTACAAAAAATAAAAAAGTCTAACATTACAGAAAATAATAAACCAAATTATCAAAAATAAAAAAAAATTAAACCTAATCCCTTTGAAAATAAAAAAGGGCCCCCAAAATAAAACCACCCCCTAATCTAATACTAAACTACCAATAGCCCTTAAAATCAGCCAATAGGATTTCAGTAGCTCTCATCCTATTGGCTAATTTGAATTTGAAGATTCAAATCAGCCAATAGGAGTGCAAGTTACCCCATATTTAAACGCGTATCTTGAATTCAATTCTCAGTGTGCGGCGGTGATTGTACAAAGAGGATCTCCACGCTCAATGGCTCCTCCTCTGTTCCGCGCTCATCTCCGCATCGGCTTAGTCCTGGATAAAGATAGAAGACGTCGCCGCGATGGAAGGAGATATCGCCGCTTGGAAGAAGACTTTCTCCGCCGGACATCAGGAACGGTGAGTACCTATTTGGGGGTTAGAGTTAGGATTTTTTTTTTTTTTGGGTTGGGTTTGTTTTTTTTAGAATAAGGATTTTAACGGGCCTGTAAAAGAGCTGAATGCCCTTTTAAGGGCAGTAAAAGAGCTAAATGCCCCTTTAAGGTCAATGCCCATACAAATGCCCCTTTTGGGGCAATGGGTAGCTTAGGTTTTTTAGTGTTAGTTTTTTTATTTCGGGGGGTTTGGTGGGTTTACTGTTAGGGGGGACTTAGATTTTTTTTTAATGCAAAAGAGCTGTTTAACTAAGGGCAATGCCCTACAAAAAGCCCCTTTAAGGGCTATTGGTAGTTTAGTATTGGATTAGGGGGTGTTTTTATTTTGGGGGCTTTTTTTATTTTCATAGGGATTAGGTTTAATTTTTTTATTTTTGATAATTTGGTTTATTATTTTCTGTAATATTAGACTTTTTTTTGTAATTTTAGATTAAATAAAATTTACGGCTACATTACGAGTTTTGCGCTAAACTGAAAAAGCAGCGTTAACAGGTCCTAACGCTGCTTTTTCACTACTGCTGCTATTACAAGTCTTGCAGGTTTAGGGGCACCGCACACTTCTTTGGCCTTACCGAAAAACGACTTACGTAAACTTCGTAAACCCTTTTTTCTATGGGACTTCCATAGCGCTGGTATTACGAGTCTGTCCTGGGAGGCCAAAAAGTGAGCGGTACACCCTCTACCTCCAATTTTCCTGATGCATTCTAAAGTCAGTAGTTATGAGTTTTACACTACAACACCGTAGAATAAAACTCATAACTAAAGTGCTAAAAAGTACACTTACACCCATAAACTACCTATTAACCCCTAAACCGAGGCCCTCCCGCATTGCAAACATTATAATAAAAATTTTAACCCCTAATCTGCCGCTCCGGACATCGCCGCCACTATAATAAACATTTTAACCCCTAAACCGTCGCACTCCCACCTCGCAAACACTAGTTAAATATTATTAACCCCTAATCTGCCTCCCCTAACATCGCCGCCACCTACATTATACTTATTAACCCCTAATCTGCCGTCCCCAACGTCGCCACCTCTATATTAAATGTATTAACCCCTAAATCTAACCCTAACACCCCCTAACTTAAATATAATTTAAATAAATCTAAAGAAAATTACTATAATTAACTAAATTATTCCTATTTAAAACTAAATACTTACCTATAAAATAAACCCTAAGCTAGCTACAATATAACTAATAGTTACATTGTAGCTAGCTTAGGGTTTATTTTTATTTTAAAGGCAAGTTTGTATTTATTTTAACTAGGTAGAATAGTTATTAAATAGTTATTAACTATTTAATAACTACCTAGCTAAAATAAATACAAATTGACCTGTAAAATAAAACCTAACCTAAGTTACACTAACACTACACTACAATTAAATAAATTAACTAAATTAAATACAATTAAATTAATTAAATTAACTAAATCACACAAAAAAACACTAAATTACAGAAAATAAAAAACAAATTACAGATCTTTAAACTAATTACACCTAATCTAATAGCCCTATCAAAATAAAAAAAAATAAAAAATTAAAAAAAAACCCTAGCCTAAACTAAACTATCAATAGCCCTTAAAAGGGCCTTTTGCGGGGCATTGCCCCAAAGTAATCGTCTCTTTTACCTGTAAAAAAAAAAAATACAAACAACCCCCCCAACAGTAAAACCCACCACCCACACAACCAACCCCCCAAATAAAATACTAACTAAAAACACCTAAGCTCTCCATTGCCCTGAAAAGGGCATTTGGATGGGCATTGCCCTTAAAAGGGCATTTAGCTCTTTTGCAGGCCCAAAGCCCTAACCAAAAAAATAAACCCACCCAATACACCCTTAAAAAAATCCTAACACTAACCCCCGAAGATTCACTTACCGAAAAAAGTCTTCATCTAAAGTCTTCATCTAAGCTGCAAGATGTCCTCAATGAAGCCGGCAGAAGTGGTCCTCCAGACGGGCAGAAGTGGTCCTCCAGACGGGCAGAAGTCCATCGAGACGGCATCTTCTATCTTCATCCTTCCGGCGCGGAGCGGGTCCATCTTCAAGACATCCGACACGGAGCATCCTCTTCAAACAACGGCTTCTTCGTAATGAATATCTCTTTAAGTGACGTCATCCAAGATGGCATCCCTTAGATTCCGATTGGCTGATAGAATTCTATCAGCCAATCGGAATTAAGGTAGAAAAAATCCTATTGGCTGATGCAATCAGCCAATAGGATTGATCTGGCATTCTATTGGCTGTTCCAATCAGCCAATAGAATGCAAGCTCAATCCTATTGGCTGATTGGATCAGCCAATATGTTTGAAGTTCAGTTATATTGGATGATTGCATCAGCCAATAGGATTTTTTCTACCTTAATTCCGATTGGCTGATAGAATTCTATCAGCCAATCGGAATCTAAAAGACGCCATCTTGGAAGACATCACTTAAAGAGATATTCATTACGAAGAAGCATCTTCTATCTTCATCCTTCCGGCGAGGAGCGGGTCCATCTTCAAGACATCCGACGCGGAGCATCCTCTTCAAACAACGGTTTCTTCGCAATGAATATCTCTTTAAGCGACGTCTTCCAAGATGGCGTCTTTTAGATTCCGATTGGCTGATAGAATTCTATCAGCCAATCGGAATTAAGGTAGAAAAAATCCTATTGGCTGATGCAATCAGCCAATATGATTGAACTTCAATCCTATTGGCTGATCCAATCAGCCAATAGGATTGAGCTTGCATTCTATTGGCTGATTGGAACTGGAATTGGATTGCATCAGCCATAGAGCTGCGCATCTTCACCTGTCTCACGATTCGATTCGATTACGATTATCATCGTAACGATTCGATACGATTCGATTCTACGATGCATCGCGATGCATCACGATTACTGCACTATTTCTGCCCAATTTTTAAATTTTTCAGAAAAAAAAATTCAAGAAGTCAAAGTATTGAAATAAACTCTTTTTTTATTTTATTAGCTCAAAAAAGGACACTCTTCCTGTGGCAAAGTCTGAACACAGCAGACAACAACAGTTTATAGAACAGTAAATACTAAATGGCAATTGTTGTATTGGTTTGGAAACAATATTATGGCATCAAACTGTAGTTACAGAGTACGTAGTGTAAAAAGTGCAGTGCTCACAGTGTACTTCTTCAGTAAAAGAAAATATTTAAATGTATATATTATATATTAGTAAGTAGTACACTATACACTTGTAAAGAAACATGAACAACAAATAAATGTCTAACCTATCTATGTTGGTTTTAATTTAATTTCTTTACTTACTTAGTAATAATAATATAATAGACATTAAATTAAAACCCAAATAGATAGGTTAAGCTTAAGTTACCACCATAATACCTTATTTGTGTGAAAATTGTCCTCAGAAAACAAAACATAAATCCCTTATAGGTACAAAATTACAGGTGCAGTCCACTGTGCCTTCATGACTGTCAATTTGTGGCAAACAAACATCACGTGAAGAATCTGGAACACAACACACAGCACAGAGTGTGCACACAACACACATGTGATTGTGACATATACAATTAGTTTACACAGTTACAGACTTACAATAGTACTAGAGACTGAGAGAGAGACATTTAAAACAAGTAGCATTGAACTGAACTACTATAACTACAGTTTCTTCTTGATGATTATATTATCTTTATGGGATCACAAATATAATTAGTTAGTTATTAGTTACTGTTAAAGCAGTACTACACACAACTGAATAGTGACTGAGTCTGTCACTGAACAGTACACAGCAGTCACACACAAACAAACAATACATAAAAAAGGACACAGACATCAAGGAGTAAATCATGGTGAAGAAAGGGTGGCACGCCACTCACCTGAGGTGTGTGTGCTTTATTTTTGTATTGTGCTGTTGTGTGTGGCACTGTGTGTGTGCTGTACTGTCTGTAGTGCACAGTATATTTGTGATCCAATAAAGATTTACTCAAGGTTTACTCAAGGCTTTTCCTTCCCCTATAGTGGGGTTTGGCTTCAGTCTCACTCTCTGCATAGTGCACTCATAGACAGTTAGACAGTCACACTCACTAGACACTCAGACACTAGAGACACAGTGGGACACACACACAAACAAAAACATTCAATGGCACCACAGTCAGCCACAGTCACACTCACACTCATAGACACTTAGGCCTAGATTTAGAGTTCGGCGGTAAAAGGGCTGTTAACGCTCCGCGGGTTTTTTTCTGGCCGCACCATAAATTTAACTCTGGTATCGAGAGTTCAAACAAATGCTGCGTTAGGCTCCAAAAAAGGAGCGTAGAGCATTTTTACCGCAAATGCAACTCTCGATACCAGAGTTGCTTACGGACGCGGCCGGCCTCAAAAACGTGCTCGTGCACGATTCTCCCATAGGAAACAATGGGGCTGTTTGAGCTGAAAAAAAACCTAACACCTGGAAAAAAGCAGCGTTCAGCTCCTAACGCAGCCCCATTGTTTGCTATGCGGTAACCCTTCCTACGTCTGCACTTAACACTCTAACATGTACCCCGAGTCTAAACACCCCTAACCTTACACTTATTAACCCCTATTCTGCCGCCCCCGCTATCGCTGACCCCTGCATTACACTTTTAACCCCTAATCTGCCGCTCCGTAAACCGCCGCCACCTACGTTATCCTTATGTACCCCTAATCTGCTGCCCTAACATCGCCGACCCCTATGTTATATTTATTAACCCCTAATCTGCCCCCCACAACGTCGCCGACACCTACCTACACTTATTAACCCCTAATCTGCCGACCGGACCTGAGCGCTACTATAATAAAGTTATTAACCCCTAATCCGCCTCACTAACCCTATCATAAATAGTATTAACCCCTAATCTGCCCTCCCTAACATCGCCGACACCTACCTTCAATTATTAACCCCTAATCTGCCGACCGGAGCTCACCGCTATTCTAATAAATGTATTAACCCCTAAAGCTAAGTCTAACCCTAACACTAACACCCCCCTAAGTTAAATATAATTTTTATCTAACGAAATAAATTAACTCTTATTAAATAAATGATTCCTATTTAAAGCTAAATACTTACCTGTAAAATAAATCATAATATAGCTACAATATAAATTACATTTATATTATAGCTATTTTAGGATTAATATTTATTTTACAGGTAACTTTGTATTTATTTTAACCAGGTACAATAGCTATTAAATAGTTAAGAACTATTTAATAGTTACCTAGTTAAAATAATTACAAATTTACCTGTAAAATAAATCCTAACCTAAGATATAATTAAACCTAACACTACCCTATCAATAAAATAATTAAATAAACTACCTACAATTACCTACAATTAACCTAACACTACACTATCAATAAATTAATTAAACACAATTGCTACAAATAAATACAATTAAATAAACTATCTAAAGTACAAAAAATAAAAAAGAACTAAGTTACAGAAAATAAAAAAATATTTACAAACATAAGAAAAATATTACAACAATTTTAAACTAATTACACCTACTCTAAGCCCCCTAATAAAATAACAAAGACCCCCAAAATAAAAAATTCCCTACCCTATTCTAAATTTAAAAAGTTACAAGCTCTTTTACCTTACCAGCCCTGAACAGGGCCCTTTGCGGGGCATGCCCCAAGAATTTCAGCTCTTTTGCCTTTAAAATAAAACATACAATACCCCCCCCCCCAACATTACAACCCACCACCCACATACCCCTAATCTAACCCAAACCCCCCTTAAATAAACCTAACACTAAGCCCCTGATGATCTTCCTACCTTGTCTTCACCATGCCAGGTTCACCGATCCGTCCTGGCTCCAAGATCTTCATCCAACCCAAGCAGGGGCTAGACATCCACTGAAGAAGTCCAGAAGAGGGTCCAAAGTCTTCCTCCTATCCGGCAAGAAGAGGACATCCGGACCGGCAAACATCTTCTCCAAGCGGCATCTTCTATGTTCTTCCATCCGATGACGACCGGCTCCATCTTGAAGACCTCCAGCGCGGATCCATCCTCTTCTTCCGACGACTAGACGACGAATGACGGTTCCTTTAAGGGACGTCATCCAAGATGGCGTCCCTCGAATTCCGATTGGCTGATAGGATTCTATCAGCCAATCGGAATTAAGGTAGGAATTTTCTGATTGGCTGATGGAATCAGCCAATCAGAATCAAGATCAATCCGATTGGCTGATCCAATCAGCCAATCAGATTGAGCTCGCATTCTATTGGCTGATCGGAACAGCCAATAGAATGCGAGCTCAATCTGATTGGCTGATTGGATCAGCCAATCGGATTGATCTTGATTCTGATTGGCTGATTCCATCAGCCAATCAGAAAATTCCTACCTTAATTCCGATTGGCTGATAGAATCCTATCAGCCAATCGGAATTCGAGGGACGCCATCTTGGATGACGTCCCTTAAAGGAACCGTCATTCGTCGTCTAGTCGTCGGAAGAAGAGGATGGATCCGCGCTGGAGGTCTTCAAGATGGAGCCGGTCGTCATCGGATGGAAGAACATAGAAGATGCCGCTTGGAGAAGATGTTTGCCGGTCCGGATGTCCTCTTCTTGCCGGATAGGAGGAAGACTTTGGACCCTCTTCTGGACTTCTTCAGTGGATGTCTAGCCCCTGCTTGGGTTGGATGAAGATCTTGGAGCCAGGACGGATCGGTGAACCTGGCATGGTGAAGACAAGGTAGGAAGATCATCAGGGGCTTAGTGTTAGGTTTATTTAAGGGGGGTTTGGGTTAGATTAGGGGTATGTGGGTGGTGGGTTGTAATGTTGGGGGGGGGGGTATTGTATGTTTTTTTTTACAGGCAAAAGAGCTGAAATTCTTGGGGCATGCCCCGCAAAGGGCCCTGTTCAGGGCTGGTAAGGTAAAAGAGCTTGTAACTTTTTAAATTTAGAATAGGGTAAGGAATTTTTTATTTTGGGGGTCTTTGTTATTTTATTAGGGGGCTTAGAGTAGGTGTAATTAGTTTAAAATTGTTGTAATATTTTTCTTATGTTTGTAAATATTTTTTTATTTTCTGTAACTTAGTTCTTTTTTATTTTTTGTACTTTAGATAGTTTATTTAATTGTATTTATTTGTAGCAATTGTGTTTAATTAATTTATTGATAGTGTAGTGTTAGGTTAATTGTAGGTAATTGTAGGTAGTTTATTTAATTATTTTATTGATAGGGTAGTGTTAGGTTTAATTATATCTTAGGTTAGGATTTATTTTACAGGTAAATTTGTAATTATTTTAACTAGGTAACTATTAAATAGTTCTTAACTATTTAATAGCTATTGTACCTGGTTAAAATAAATACAAAGTTACCTGTAAAATAAATATTAATCCTAAAATAGCTATAATATAAATGTAATTTATATTGTAGCTATATTATGATTTATTTTACAGGTAAGTATTTAGCTTTAAATAGGAATCATTTATTTAATAAGAGTTAATTTATTTCGTTAGATAAAAATTATATTTAACTTAGGGGGGTGTTAGTGTTAGGGTTAGACTTAGCTTTAGGGGTTAATACATTTATTAGAATAGCGGTGAGCTCCGGTCGGCAGATTAGGGGTTAATAATTGAAGGTAGGTGTCGGCGATGTTAGGGAGGGCAGATTAGGGGTTAATACTATTTATGATAGGGTTAGTGAGGCGGATTAGGGGTTAATAACTTTATTATAGTAGCGCTCAGGTCCGCTCGGCAGATTAGGGGTTAATAAGTGTAGGCAGGTGTCGGCGACGTTGTGGGGGGCAGATTAGGGGTTAATAAATATAACATAGGGGTCGGCGATGTTAGGGGCAGAAGATTAGGGGTACATAGGGATAACGTAGGTGGCGGCGATTTGCGGTCGGAAGATTAGGGGTTAATTATTTTAAGTAGCTTGCGGCGACGTTGTGGGGGGCAAGTTAGGGGTTAATAGATATAATACAGGGGTCGGCGGTGTTAGGGGCAGCAGATTAGGGGTACATAAGTATAACGTAGGTGGCGGTCGGCAGATTAGGGGTTAAAATTTTTAATCGAGTGGCGGCGATGTGGGGGGACCTCGGTTTAGGGGTACATAGGTAGTTTATGGGTGTTAGTGTACTTTAGGGTACAGTAGTTAAGAGCTTTATAAACCGGCGTTAGCCAGAAAGCTCTTAACTCCTGCTATTTTCAGGCGGCTGGAATCTTGTCGTTAGAGCTCTAACGCTCACTGCAGAAACGACTCTAAATACCGGCGTTAGGAAGATCCCATTGAAAAGATAGGCTACGCAAATGGCGTAGGGGGATCTGCGGTATGGAAAAGTCGCGGCTGTAAAGTGAGCGTTAGACCCTTTAATCACTGACTCTAAATACCAGCGGTAGCCCAAAACCAGCGTTAGGAGCCTCTAACGCTGGTTTTGACGGCTACCGCCGAACTCTAAATCTAGCCGTTAGACAGTGACACTGGGACAGACACACAATCACATACAAACAAAAAAATTCAAAGGCAGTTAATACACTCATCTCACACACACTCATAGAGAATGAGATACATACAAACTTTTCAAACTGGCACTCACTCACAGACACACTCACACACTCATAAAGAGACAGTTAGACACTGCAGTACACACATTGTTATTGTTAACTGGTTGGTTATATTCGGTTAACCCCTACAGATCTGCCTGGGAGTGGGTGGGATGGCATTTGGGATTGGGATCATAAACAAAAACATATGATATCTTTCTTAAAGGGTCTATTTAAAATAGACAATTTTTTAGTGTGAATGAATAATATTAATAATCCCTTATGCAGTGTGCACTATGCACTCACTGCATTGCAAACAATACAGGGGTGTGCTGTAACAATAGCACAACATCTACAAAACAGAGCACTTCCTGATTGGCAAACATCACAGTAACACTAGAAGTAGTAATAGACATTATACAAGAAGTAGCATTGAACTACTAGATTTACTAACTTTGATTATCAATATCTTTATGGGATCACAAATATATTGTTACACAACACACACACAGTCACAGTCACACACAGTCAAACAATACCAAAAAAAACACACATCATAAAAAGAGTGAATCATGGTGAAGGGTGACACTGACACGCACACATGAGGTGTGTGCAGTTGTGTGTTGTTTCTTTTGTATTGTGTGTGTGTGTGTGTGACTGTGACAGAGTGACGTGGTCGGTCGTGTCGTGTAGTGTACTAGTATATTTTGTGATCCAACAAAGATTTACTCAAGGTTTTAAGCTTCATTTTTCAAAAAGCTATAAGCTATATAACAGTAACAAATATAAAATAACTTAACAGTAGTCTGCACTGGGCAGTGGGGCACACAGCACTTTCTTCTGGATGTGCCAAAAAACATTAAATATTAATATTATAAACCTGAATCACTACTCAGAATTATGGAATATGTAGGTTTTTCTGTAAGAACACTAGTTGATCCACATGCTCTGGTTTGAGGGTGCTTCTTTTAGCCGTTACCACATCTCCTGCAGTGGAGAAAACCCGCTCTGCAGACACGCTTGTACCTGGGATACACAAGTATCGCTTTGACAAATGAGAGAGGAGGGGAAATATGACCTCATGTACATGCCACCATTTCAAAGGGTCTTCAGTGAGAGGCAGAGATGGGGCTTTACAATATTTCTCTATTTCCTCTTCAGCCTTGGCATAGGGGGTCTTGGGTTCTATTGTACCTTCAGTGTCAGTGAAAGACTGTCCCAGCAAAGTCATGAGAAGCGATGTGGACTTTCTTTTGGGAGGAGAAGGGTTATCCTCCTCGATGGCTGATTCTTCTTCCAGAGTTTCTTTTCCCTCAGGCAGTGGCACTTCATCCACGTTTGTCCTCCTAGATGTAACTGTACTAGTACACTCAATCTGTGTTTGAACAAAAGAATAGAAAAAATAGCATTCATTATTACCTCGAGCAGCCAGCCAGCTAATGCTATGTGTGTGCTCAGAGAGACAGTAATGCATAAATAAATGCATACAACAGCTCACATCTATTCAAGAAACATGATGCAATTAAAATTACCTCCAAGGATGCAGCCTCCTCAGTCACTCCTCTGTATATCTCCAATCTCTCCTCCTCTGTGAGAATAAAAGGCAGTCCCTTAAAACGAGGATCCAGGGCAGAGGCTGTATAAAGTATCTTCTTCTCTGCCTCACTGCTGTACCTCTTCAGGAGATCTGTTTTGATGGCATTCTTGATCTCATGGATCATGGGTGTGTCTCCCATGGTGTCTGTCATGTTCTGGAGCAGTTGTGCATTTAGAGGGGCAATGAGAGAAACAGTTGGATTGCGCTCTTCTGACATCAGTGTGGTTGCATCTTTCATTGGCTTTAATGCACTCACAGCATCCTCTGCATTTGACACATCTGTTTCGTTGAGAGTGCAGAGATCTGACTCACTTTTTCTGACTTCTGGAGACAACAATGTGGCACAGATTGCAGGTTGCTGTTCTAGGAACCTCTCGACCATGTCATATGAGCTGTTCCACCTTGTTGTCACATCAGTTATTAGCTTATGATTCTTCAGGCCAAGACATTTCTGTTTTTCTTTCAGACAGTGGTTTGCTGTAGTGCTGCGGTGAAAAAATGTTGATATTCGTCGCACTCTGCCTAAAAGCCTGGAGAGCGTGGCCACTTTCAGCGCCCGCTGGGATGCGAGATTCAGTGTATGGGCGAAGCATTTTACATGAGGGAATTTTCCAACTTGAGCAGCAACAATCATGTTCGAAGCATTGTCGGTCACAAGCACTACAGATTTATCGGACAGCTGCCATTCTTCCACGACACGAGACAGTAGCTCCGCCAGATGAGAACCCGTGTGAGACTCATAAACTGCTCTCGTTTGCAGCACATGCGACAAGATCTTCCAGTCCTTGCTAATGTAATGTGCAGTTACTGTTACATAAGACTCCGTCGTGACTGAAGTCCATGAATCACACGTTAGTGCGACTCGACTGGCTTGGCTCATTGATGCAATTACCTGAGCTTTTGTTTCTTGGTAGAGTGCAGGTATAACGTTTTCTGTTAAGTGATTGCGTGACGGGATCTTATAACGTGGCTCTAGTGTCTTCAACAGGTTGCGAAACCCAAGGTTTTCCACAACAGAGTAAGGCCGTAGGTCCTTCGCTATGAAAGTTGCCACAGCTTTGGTTATTCTCTTCCCTTTTTCAGAGTTGGGTGGCAAAGTTGACAGCATTGCATCAATTCTTGGCTGATGAGCTTCAGCTAGTCTTGTTATTTCCTTGGCAGTGGCACTGGCGACAGCGGCAGGGGTTAGCATCTCAGAGTGAAAACGTCTAACGTGATTTCTCAAGTTAGTAGTATTCCCTAGGTATTTAATTTTTGTGTGACAGGCTTTACAAACCGCGTGTGTCTTGTCCAATTCGTGCTTTCCAGTATGTTCATAAAATCCAAAATGTGCCCAGATGCTTGCTTTTAAAATGCTAGGTGCATTTTTTATCTCTCTATCTTTTTTGTCTCCCTCTGTCATTTTAGCATGACATGTACATATGTGACGGATGATGTTGTTGTCAACGTCAAACTCTGTCAGTGTTAAAAAAAAAAGAAAATACACTAAGTTCCAGTTGTCAAAATGTCAAGCCGCAAATGTAAAATCAACAAGTACTAGTAACTTCAACTACTTTGCCAATGCCATACATTTTGCGAACATAAATTTTAAAACAAATTGCATTGTGATAATTGCAGGGGACATCACTCACTCACTGACACAGTTACTGTAATATATTACACACTTAAAGGTGCAAAAACCCAAACATTTACTTTCATGATTCAGATAGAGAATACAATTTTAAATAAACATCATAACTAACTCTTCTATTATTTAATTTGCTTCATACTTCTCAGATATCGTTTGTTGATGACATATTAGCAATGCATTGCACAGCACACACATTACTTACTAAGTATATAATACTTTGTGCACAAGGAGGAGGCTATGCATTTCAACAAAGGATAAGCAAATTATATAATAGGGAAAGTTGTTTAAAATTGCATGCACTTTCTTGAATTAATATATTATTAAAATATTAGAACTTCAGACCAGGCCATCCATCCATGTGAAAAACATGTAGATATAGATACAGATTAGACTAATAGAGACATTATTAGACAATAATAGTATACTATATTTATTTATAATACATTTTTTATATATGCAATATTATTCAATAATGCAGCAATTAATTATGCAGCAGCCTGAGCCTCAGTCAGCTCAGCATACTACGTTAAGTAAATAAGGCAAGTATTTAATTGTTACCCCTTATTGTGTAATAAATGTGATTGTGTACCCCTTATTGATTTGCTCTTACCTATTGGCAAGTAGTAGGCAGTTGAGGCAATAGGCAGGCATGGCAATGGCAATTATGGCATGGCATTGGCAAAATGTACAACGTTTTGGTAACTATTAACTAAACAAACAGTTAGTTAGTCTAATTCTCACCATAGGTCTCCTCCTCTGTCTCCCACAAAATAAAAATGAGCCCGCCGTGTAGCTGTAGTATACCGCCGTGTACCATCATCAATCTCAGGCAACAAACTCCTGCTTTGCTGCTTTGCTCCTACTGCGTAACTTCGGCACTTCAAGAGACCGCCCATGAGCGCCCATGTTGCTTTATTGGGTGACGTGACGTCAGTGACGTCAAAACGATGTACCGCGCACTTTCGCGCACTTTCTTTTACGTTACCTGGAGGCTGGTCACGTGGGTAACGTTAATCGATTATCGCGTCTCAGCGCATCGATGCAGAATCGTTTCATGCCGCATCGCGATGCATCGTCAAAACGATTATTTTTGACAGGCCTAATCAGCCAATAGGATTTTTTCTACCTTAAATCCGATTGGCTGATAGAATTCTATCAGACAATCAGAATCTAAGGGATGCCATCTTGGATGACATCACTTAAAGAGATATTCATTACGAAGAAGCCGTCATTTGAAGAGGATGCTCTGCGTCGGATGTCTTGAAGATGGACCCGCTCCGCACCGGAAGGATGAAGATAGAAGATGCCGTCTGGATGGACTTCTGCCCGTCTGGAGGACCACTTCTGCCCGTCTGGAGGACCACTTCTGCCGGCTTCGTTGAGGACATCTTGCCGCTTAGATGAAGACTTCTCCTGGTAAGTGAATCTTCGGGGGTTAATGTTAGGATTTTTTTAAGGGTGTATTGGGTGGGTTTATTTTTTAGGTTAGGGCTTTGGGCCTGCAAAAGAGCTAAATGCCCTTTTAAGGACAATGCCCATCCAAATGCCCTTTTCAGGGCAATGGGGAACTTAGGTTTTTTTAGTTAGTATTTTATTTGGGGGGTTGGTTGTGTGGGTGGTGGGTTTTACTGTTGGGAGGGTTGCTTGTATTTTTTTTTATAGGTAAAAGAGCTGATTACTTTGGGGCAATGCCCCGCAAAAGGCCCTTTTAAGGGCTATTGATATAGTATTGTTTAGGCTAGGGTTTTTTTTTTTATTTTTTATTTATTTTTTATTTTGATAGGGCTATTAGATTAGGTGTAATTAGTTTAAAGATCTGTAATTTGTTTTTTATTTTCTGTAATTTAGTGTGTTTTTTTGTTGGTGATTTAGCTAATTTAATTTATTTAATTGTATTTAATTTAGTTAATTTATTTAATTGTAGTGTAGTGTTAGGTGTTATTGTAACTTAAGTTAGGTTTTATTTTACAGGTAAATTTGTATTTATTTTAGCTAGGTAGTTATTAAATAGTTAATAACTATTTAATAACTATTCTACATAGTTAAAATAAATACAAACTATCCTGTAAAATAAAAATAACTATTAGTTATATTGTAGCTAGCTTAGGGTTTATTTTACAGGTAAGTATTTAGTTTTAAATAGGAATAATTTAGTTATTATTTTAATTATATTTCAATTAGGGGGTATTAGGGTTAGGGTTAGACTTAGGTTTAGGGGTTAATACATTTAATATAGTGGCGGCGACATTGGGGGCGGCAGATTAGGGGTTAATAAGTGTATGTAGGTTGCGGCGACACTGGGGGCGGCAGATTAGGGGTTAATACATATAATGTAGGTGGCGGCGATGTTCGGAGCGGCAGATTAGGGGTTAATAAATATAATGTAGGTGTCAGCGATGTCGGGGGCGGCAGATTAGGGGTTATTAAGTATAAGATTAGGGGTGTTTAGACTCGGGGTTCATGTTAGGGTGTTAGGTGTAAACATAAAATGTGTTTCCCCATAGGAATCAATGGGGCTGCATTACTGAGTTTTACGCTGCTTTTTTGCAGGTGTTAGACTTTTTCTCAGCCGGCTCTCCCCATTGATGTCTATGGGGAAATCGTGCACAAGCACGTACGACCAGCTCACCGCTCACTTAAGCAGCGCTGGTATTGAAGTGCGGTAAGGAGCACAATTTTGCTCTACGCTCACTTCTTGTCTTTTAACGCCGGGTTTGTAAAAACCTGTAATACCAGCGCTGTAGGTAAGTGAGCGGTGACAAAAAACTGCTCGTTAGCACCGCATAGCTCCTAATGCAAAACTCGTAATCTGGCCATTAGTTTTTTTTATTTTTAAAGCAATGTTAGGTTTTTTTATTGTAACTTAGTATTTTTTCATTTAGGTAATTGGGGTTAATTTAGGGGGTGTTAGGTTAGGGGGCTTAGTAATTTATTTAGTTTTTTGCGTTATGGGGGGTTGGCCGTTTAGGAGTTAATATATTAATTAGGTTTATTGCTATGTGGGTGAATGGCAGATTAGGGGTTAATACATTTATTAGGTTTATTGCGATGTGGGTGAATGGCGGATTAGGGGTTAATACATTTATTAGGTTTATTGCTATGTGGGTGAATGGCGGATTAGGGGTTAATAGTTTTATTAGTTATTGCGGTGAGGTTGGCGGTTGACAGATAGATAGATAGATAGATAGATAGATATAGCGCATGCGTTAGGTGTTAGTTAATATTTTCAGGGAGTTACGGTGCTCACATACTCAGCGCAAGGCTTGCTGCGCCTGCCTATGGCCTAGATTTGGAGTTCGGCGGTAGCCGTGAAAACCAGCGTTAGAGGCTCCTAACGCTGGTTTTGGCCGCCCGCTGGTATTTGGAGTCAGTGATTAAAGGGTCTAACGCTCACTTTTCAGCCGCGACTTTTCCATACCGCAGATCCCCCTACGCCATTTGCGTATCCTATATTTTCAATGGGATCTTTCTAACGCCGGTATTTAGAGTCGTTTCTGAAGTGAGCATTAGAGCTCTAACGACAAAACTCCAGCCGCCTGAAAATAGCAGGAGTTAAGAGCTTTCTGGCTAACGCCGGTTTATAAAGCTCTTAACTACTGTACCCTAAAGTACACTAACACCCATAAACTACCTATGTACCCCTAAACCGAGCTCCCCCCACATCGCCGCCACTCGATTAAAATTTTTAACCCCTAATCTGCCGACCGCCACCTACGTTATACTTATGTACCCCTAATCTGCTGCCCCTAACCCCGCCGACCCCTGTATTACATTTATTAACCCCTAACCTGCCCCCCACAACATCGCCGCCAGCTACTTAAAATAATTAACCCCTAATCTTCCGACCGCAAAGCGCCGCCACCTACGTTATCCCTATGTACCCCTAATCTGCTACCCCTAACACCGCCGACCCCTATATTATATTTATTAACCCCTAATCTGCCCCCCTCAACGTCGCCGACACCTGCCTACACTTATTAACCCCTAATCTGCCGAGCGGACCTGAGCGCTACTATAATAAAGTTATTAACCCCTAACCCGCCTCACTAACCCTATCATAAATAGTATTAACCCCCTAATCTGCCCTCCCTAACATCGCCGACACCTAACTTCAATTATTAACCCCTAATCTGCCGACCGGAGCTCACCGCTATTCTACTAAATGTATTAACCCCTAAAGCTAAGTCTAACCCTAACACTAACACCCCCCTAAATTAAATATAATTTACATCTAACGAAATTAATTAACTCTTATTAAATAAATGATTCCTATTTAAAGCTAAATACTTACCTGTAAAATAAATCCTAATATAGCTACAATATAAATTATAATTATATTATAGCTATTTTAGGATTAATATTTATTTTACAGGCAACTTGGTATTTATTTTAACTAGGTACAATAGCTATTAAATAGTTAAGAACTATTTAATAGCTATCTAGTTAAAATAATAACAAATTTACCTGTAAAATAAATCCTAACCTAAGATATAATTAAACCTAACACTACCCTATCAATAAAATAATTAAATAAACTACCTACAATTACCTACAATTAACCTAACACTACACTATCAATAAATTAATTAAACACAATTGCTACAAATAAATACAATTAAATAAACTAACTAAAGTACAAAAAATAAAAAAGAACTAAGTTACAAAAAATAAAAAAATATTTACAAACATAAGAAAAATATTACAACAATTTTAAACTAATTACACCTACTCTAAGCCCCCTAATAAAATAACAAAGCCCCCCAAAATAAAAAAATTCCCTACCCTATTCTAAATTAAAAAAGTTACAAGCTCTTTTACCTTACCAGCCCTGAACAGGGCCCTTTGCGGGGCATGCCCCAAGAATTTCAGCTCTTTTGCCTGTAAAAGAATAAATACAATACCCCCCCCCCAACATTACAACCCACCACCCACATACCCCTAATCTAACCCAAACCCCCCTTAAATAAACCTAACACTAAGCCCCTGAAGATCTTCCTACCTTGTCTTCACCATACCAGGTTCACCGATCCGTCCTGGCTCCAACATCTTCATCCAACCCAAGCGGGGGTTGGCGATCCATCATCCGGTGCTGAAGAGGTCCAGAAGAGGCTCCAAAGTCTTCCTCCTATCCGGCAAGAAGAGGACATCCGGACCGGCAAACATCTTCTCCAAGCGGCATCTTCAATCTTCTTCCATCCGGTGCGGAGCGGGTCCATCTTGAAGCAGGCGACGCGGATCCATCCTCTTCTTCCGTTGTCTCCCGACGAATGACGGTTCCTTTAAGGGACGTCATCCAAGATGGCGTCCCTCGAATTCCGATTGGCTGATAGGATTCTATCAGCCAATCGGAATTAAGGTAGGAATTTTCTGATTGGCTGATGGAATCAGCCAATCAGAATCAAGTTCAATCCGATTGGCTGATCCAATCAGATTGAGCTCGCATTCTATTGGCTGATCGGAACAGCCAATAGAATGCGAGCTCAATCTGATTGGCTGATTGGATCAGCCAATCGGATTGAACTTGATTCTGATTGGCTGATTCCATCAGCCAATCAGAAAATTCCTACCTTAATTCCGATTGGCTGATAGAATCCTATCAGCCAATCGGAATTCGAGGGACGCCATCTTGGATGACGTCCCTTAAAGGAACCGTCATTCGTCGGGAGACAACGGAAGAAGAGGATGGATCCGCGTCGCCTGCTTCAAGATGGACCCGCTCCGCACCGGATGGAAGAAGATTGAAGATGCCGCTTGGAGAAGATGTTTGCCGGTCCGGATGTCCTCTTCTTGCCGGATAGGAGGAAGACTTTGGAGCCTCTTCTGGACCTCTTCAGCACCGGATGATGGATCGCCAACCCCCGCTTGGGTTGGATGAAGATGTTGGAGCCAGGACGGATCGGTGAACCTGGTATGGTGAAGACAAGGTAGGAAGATCTTCAGGGGCTTAGTGTTAGGTTTATTTAAGGGGGGTTTGGGTTAGATTAGGGGTATGTGGGTGGTGGGTTGTAATGTTGGGGGGGGGTATGGTATGTTTTTTTTTACAGGCAAAAGAGCTGAAATCCTTGGGGCATGCCCCGCAAAGGGCCCTGTTCAGGGCTGGTAAGGTAAAAGAGCTTGTAACTTTTTTAATTTAGAATAGGGTAGGGAATTTTTTATTTTGGGGGGCTTTGTTATTTTATTAGGGGGCTTAGAGTAGGTGTAATTAGTTTAAAATTGTTGTAATATTTTTCTTATGTTTGTAAATATTTTATTATTTTTTGTAACTTAGTTCTTTTTTATTTTTTGTACTTTAGCTAGTTTATTTAATTGTATTTATTTGTAGGAATTGTGTTTAATTAATTTATTGATAGTGTAGTGTTAGGTTAATTGTAGGTAGTTTATTTAATTAATTTATTGATAGGGTAGTGTTAGGTTTAATTATATCTTAGGTTAGGATTTATTTTACAGGTAAATTTGTTATTATTTTAACTAGGTAACTATTAAATAGTTCTTAACTATTTAATAGCTATTGTACCTGGTTAAAATAATTAAAAAGTTGCCTGTAAAATAAATATTAATCCTAAAATAGCTATAATATAATTATAATTTATATTGTAGCTATATTAGGGTTTATTTTACAGGTAAGTATTTAGCTTTAAATAGGAATAAGTTATTTAATAAGAGTTAATTTATTTCGTTAGATGTAAATTATATTTAACTTAGGGGGGTGTTAGTATTAGGGTTAGACTTAGCTTTAGGGGTTAATACATTTATTATAGTAGCGGTGAGGTCCGCTCGGCAGATTAGGGGTTAATAATTGAAGGTAGGTGTCGGCGATGTTAGGGAGGGCAGATTAGGGGTTAATACTATTTATGATAGGGTTAGTGAGGCGGATTAGGGGTTAATAACTTTATTATAGTAGCGCTCAGGTCCGCTCGGCAGATTAGGAGTTAATAAGTGTAGGCAGGTGTCGGCGACGTTGAGGGGGGCAGATTAGGGGTTAATAAATATAATATAGGGGTCGGCGATGTTAGGGCAGCAGATTAGGGGTACATAGGGATAACGTAGGTTGCGGCGGTTTACGGAGCGGCAGATTAGGGGTTAAAAAAAATATGCAGGGGTCAGCGATAGCGGGGGCGGCAGATTAGGGGTTAATAAGTGTAAGGTTAGGGGTGTTTAGACTCTGGGTACATGTTATAGTGTTAGGTGCAGACGTAGGAAGTGTTTCCCCATAGCAAACAATGGGGCTGCGTTAGGAGCTGAACGCTGCTTTTTTGCAGGTGTTAGGTTTTTTTTCAGCTCAAACAGCCCCATTGTTTCCTATGGGAGAATCGTGCACAAGCACGTTTTTGAGGCCGGCCGCGTCCGTAAGCAACTCTGGTATCGAGAGTTGTATTTGCGGTAAAAATGCTCTACGCTCCTTTTTTGGAGCCTAACGCAGCATTTGTTTAAACTCTCGATACCAGAGTTAAATTTATGGTGCGGCCAGAAAAAAGCCCGCGTAGCGTTAACAGCCCTTTTACCGCCAAACTCCAAATCTAGGCCTATGTGTGGCGAGGTGAAAATGGAGTAAAATTTCTAAATTTTCACCACGTAAGTCCTTGCGCTGAATATGTGATATGTGCAAAATATACGCACCACATTTATATGCGGCGCTGTGTTTGTGATAGCAAAACTGCATAAAAACCGGCATACAGATACTGAAAATATTATATTGACGGATCTGTTCTAATCCATGGAAAGACTAAAGGCTAAGGAACAGAGATTACGTTTGGACAAATGGTTATTTGATAAAAACATAAACAGAGGCATGATACCAAGGGGCTTGAGAATGCAAAAATGTCCTACATTTATAGTCGAGGATAAAAGCTTTATTGCTGAATGGAATGAGGTCCTGACTGAATGCTCCATACGCCGCCCTAATGGGACTTTTAGTTAAATACAAAATGGAACTGAATGAATGAATTGTTAAAGCTTAAAGATGAAATTGTTAAAATACAAACTGAATTAAATAAATTCAGGGATATCCCTGAATATGCTACTTATGATACCCTACTCCAAGAGGCAGTCGAAGAAGCAAAACAGCAGATAATTAATACCAAGCATTCTAAGTTCTTAAGGGACAGTAAGGATTATACTAATGACCAAGTGTATATTTGGACCAAAGGCTTTAAGAGGCCCCAAAAAAGTAGTGTGTCTGGTAGCTTTCAGCAGGAAAAGACAATAGTAAGAAAAACTTTAATAAGAACAGGAAGGGACATAGAAATAGAAGAAAGGTTACCTTTAGTGATATAGAATACACTGATGAGGATGACTCGGCCTTAGGGAAATAATTGCTTACATCTGATGAATTTGCACATTCAGAAGCAGATGAGGAACTCCAGAATCAGGATTTGGGAAAACAATCTGTCAGTAAAACACTGGCAAATAAAATTTACATACACTGAGCAGGGAGCTAGACCTAAGGAGAAACCTAAAAAAACTAATGAGAGTCAGAAAGTAAAAAATAAAAATATCAATAGGCAACAGGTTTTTCAGAGAAACCAGGTTGTCCAAAAAGGGGGAAGGTTCCGATCAGCCAATAGAATGTGAGCTCAATCTGATTGGATCAGCCAATCAGATTGAACTTGAATCTGATTGGCTGATTCAATCAGCCAATCAGATTTTTCCTACCTTAATTCCGATTGGCTGATAAAATCCTATCAGCCAATCGGAATTCGAGGGACGCCATCTTGGATGACGTCACTTAAAGGAACCTTCATTCGTCGGGAGTCGCCGGAAGAAGAGGATGGATCCGCGTCGGCTGCTTCAAGATGGTCCAACTCTGCGCCGGATGGAAGAAGATAGAAGATGACGCCTGGATGAAGATGTCTACCGGTCCGGATGCCCTCTTCTTGCCGGATAGAATGAAGACTTCGGACCCTCTTCTGGACCTCTTCTTGCCGGATAGGATGACCCTCTTCTGGACGGATCGGTGATACCCGGTGTGGTGTAGGAAAATCTTCAGGGGCTTAGTGTTAGGTTTTTTAAGGGGGGTTTGGGTTAGATTAGGGGTATGTGGGTGGTGGGTTGTAATGTTGGGGGGGTATTGTATGTTAATTTAAATGCAAAAGAGCTGTTTTCTTTGGGGCATGCCCCGCAAAAGGCCCTTTTAAGGGCTGGTAAGGTAAAAGAGCTGTTACATTTTTATTTAAGAATAGGGTAGGGCATTTTTTTTATTTTGGGGGGCTTTGTTATTTTTTTAGGGGGCTTAGAGTAGGTGTAATTAGTTTAAAATTCATGTAATCTTTTTTATTTTTTGTAATTTAGTGTTTGTTTTTGTTTTTTAATTTAGTGGGAGGGGGTTGTAATTTAGTTTAGTTGATTTAATTGTAGATAATTGTAGGTAGTTTATTTAATTAATTTATTGATAGTGTAGTGTTAGGTTTAATTGTAACTTAGGTTAGGATTTATTTTACAGGTAATTTTGTAATTATTTTAACTAGGTAGCTATTAAATAGTTAATAACTATTTAATAGCTATTGTACCTAGTTAATTATATAAATATAAAGTTGACTGTAAAATAAATATAAATCCTAAAATAGCTACAATGTAATTATTATTTATATTGTAGCTATATTAGGGTTTATTTTACAGGTAAGTATTTAGTTTTAAATAGGATTAATTTAATTAATAAGATTTATTTTATTTCGTTAGATTTAAATTATATTTAATTTAGGGGGGTGTTAGGGTTAGGGTTAGACTTAGCTTTAGGGGTTAATACATTTATTAGAGTAGCGGCGAGGTCCGGTCGGCAGATTAGGGGTTAATACTTGAAGTTAGGTGTCGTCGATGTTAGGGAGGGCAGATTAGGGGTTAATAAAATTTATTATAGGGTTTTTGAGTCGGGAGTGAGGCGGATTAGGGTTAATACATTTATTATATTAGCGGTGAGGTCCGGTCGGCAGATTAGGGGTTAAAAAGTGTAGGTAGGTAGCGGCGACGTTGGGGGAGCAGATTAGGGATTAATAAATATTATGTAGGTGTTGGCGATGTTAGAGGCAGCAGATTAGGGGTACATAGGGATAATGTAGGTTGCGGCGGTGTGCGGTCAGCAGATTAGGGTTTAAAAAAATTTAATAGAGTGGCAACAATGTGGGGGGGGCTCGGTTTAGGGGTACATAGGTAGTTTATGGGTGTTAGTGTACTTTAGAGTACAGTAGTTAAGAGCTTTATGAACCGCTCACTTCAGTCAGACTCTATATACTGGCATTAGAAAGATCCCATTGAAAAGATAGGATACGCAATTGATCTGGGGATCTGCGGCATGGAAAAGTTGCGGCTGGAAAGTGAGCGTTAGACCCTTACCTACAAGACTCTAAATACCAGCGGTAGGCCAAAACCAGCTTTAGGACCCCCTAACGCTGGTTTTGACGGCTAACGCAGAACTCTAAATCTAGGCGAAAGTGAATCAGAAATAAAAGTTCTAAACTATGGGTTTAGGTTTCTGCCCTAGTGCTAATTTTAACATTTTTCAAACCATTTTAAATTTATCAGGTTATTAACTCTGAGAAAACATTTTCCTAATACACCTGTGAATGAATGTAATTATGAATAGAGTACATGTGTAAACAAGGTAAACCTGGAATGGTATTATTTGAGGATGTGTGTGGGCATTTAGCGCAAAATGAACAAGCATTCGTTCATGATGTGGAAAGAAAAACTAAAAATTGTTATAATGTACACAAACAGGGATCAAGGTTTTATCCCACACAAACAAGGGGTAAGCAATTGGAGCTCTTCCAGAAAAGATTAATGGAAGATCTGATACGGTTTAACCAAGATAAAAGTAGAAAACCAAGAAAGTTTAATTTAACAAAAAAAGAATAAAGAGCTATCACCTCTTTGGAAAGTAATGATGACATTGTAATTAAAAAGTCAGATAAAGGCAATAGTAATTTTGTTTGTGATAAATCCTGGTATATGTCTGAATTTTTTAAGACAGCTTAGTGCAAGTATATATCAAACTTTCCACTAATCTTACATTCTTTATTGAAAGAAAATTGTTATCTTTACTAGACAAAGGGCTTGAAAAGGGTCATATTAATAGAACTACATTTGATAGTCTATATGATGAGTATCCTAAAGTACCAATCTTCTACCACCTACCCAAAACTCACAAGGAACTTGATGATTTGAAGGGAAGACTGATAGTCTCAGGTATAGGATCTGTTTTGGAACCTCTTTGCACTGAGTCGACAATATTTTGCAATCAATAGTATTGAACCTACAGAGTCATTTGAAAGATACTAAGTATGTGCTAAATCTGTTTATTTTTATGAAAGTTTTAAAGTCTAAATACTACAAGTTATAAAATTCCTCTTGGAAAGGTTTCCATTGTTTTAGAAACTGGTATTTTTATATGCAATGCTATAATTATCTATCAGGACACCCACATAAGAGGAACATGCTGAGACCTCTGACAGCCTTTGAATCTTTATGTCATAAGACGTCTCCTACAAGACACGCACTGTCCATTATTTATGTACTGTTGAAACAGAATGCACCAGGCCATATACCTCACTTCATAAATAAATGGGGGCAATAGTTAGGAGTGCAGTTTTCACATATTGATGCACCTAAGATATTTACAGCAATTAAGAAATCTGCCACATTCAGTAAACTCCTGGAATTAAATATGAAGCTACTACACAGGTGGTATTTTACCCCATCACGCAGTAAGAAAATTTTCAGTAGTACCTCTGACATTTGCTGGAGATGTCAAATCTATATTGGCCATATGGCACATATTTGGTGGCAATGCCCTAACATAATACCTGTATGGGAAAAAAATCACAAAGAAAACATCAAAGCTACTAGATAGAAATTTACCGCTGGACCCAGCCCTCTGGCTATTTCACATCTCCCCTAAAAAATTCACGGTAGAGCAGACCAAATTATTTAATATTGCTAGTAATCGTATTAAGTTATTAATAGCCAAGAATTGGAAAAGCTCCAATGTTCCGACTATAGCTCAATAGGTACAAGAATGTAATCACTCTATCTCACTGGAGGAATACCATTATCTCAAACAGCGCAAGTTAGATAGATATCTACAAATTAAGATAATATGGGAAGATTATTTAAAAGATAAGTTTGGTACTTGACATTAAAACAATTACTACATGCAGAGTGTTTAAATGGGTGATCTAGTGTACTGGTGGAGGGGTGGAGTTTGGTACATTGGAAGGGTAAAAGGGATTCAGAAGGAATGGGGCTCTATAGTGGAAGGTCATAGTGATTCACTTCATGTATCTAAGATCGAGATGTTGGGGATTGAATTAATCCATACAATATATGTATAGATCTATGGGTTGGGCAGCACAGTGTGTTTTGTTTTGTTTGTTTTTTATGTTATTGCTATGTACGCATTTCTTTTCTCTTAACTCCATGTCAGCCGTTCTGTGTGCGTGCAGCTTTCATAGCGGTAAATGTATACAACTCTGTAACAATATCAAATGCATATGAACAATGTTCATATTTTACAAAATAAAAAATATTTTTGAAAAAAAAAAAAAAAATCCTCTTGGAACATAACTACCTTATGTTTGAAGGTAATAACTATCTCCAAAGACAGGGAACTGACATGGGGGCGCGTTTTGCGCCATACTATGCTAACCTTTTTATGGAGTGGCTTGAGCATTCCCTGATCTTTGGAGATAGTAATCCTTTTAAAAGATCTATTATTCTTTACAAGAGCTTTATAGACAATTTGATCATTGTGTGGCATGGTGATAAGGAGGGAACAGGGGGTCGATCCGATAAAAAACGTCGCCGCCAATATTTGCGCGGGTTTGGTATCACATATACGGCGTAACCTAGAAGTTACGCGCGTATATTTCTGCCGTCGCCTGTAGTTTTTTGGGCCATAGGCAGGTATACCAAACCAGCGCAGTTTGGTATCCAATATACAGCGTAAGGACTTACGTGGCGAAAATGGAGAAATCTTACTCCATTTTCACCTCGCCACAAAAAGCAGCCGTAAGAAGCCTTTCGCTGACTATTGGACCCCCGTAACTACCTAAACTAGCTGCTAAATAAACCTAACACCTAACGCATGCGCAATGTCTATCTAGCTGTCAACCGCGATCTGCTAAATAAAACCTAACACCTAACGCATGCGCAATGTCTATCTACCTGTCAACCGCGATCCCCTGCCGTAATCCCTAATAAAGTATTTAACCCCTAAACCGCCGCCATCTACATAAACTAACCCCCTACTGTGAGCCCCTAAAACCGCCACCATCTAACTGATCTATCCCCTAATGTGAGCCCCTAAAACCGCCACCATCTAACTGATCTATCCCCTAATGTGAGCCCCTAAAACCGCCACCATCTAACTGATCTATCCCCTAATGTGAGCCCCTAAAACCGCCACCATCTAACTGATCTATCCCCTAATGTGAGCCCCTAAAACCGCCACCATCTACCTGATCTATCCCCTAATCTGACCCCTTACACCGCCGCCAGCTATATTAATATTATTAACCCCTAATCTAATATCCATAAAGTAATAAGCTCTATTACCAGCCCTTAAAATGGCCTTTTGCGGGCTTTGCCCCAAAGTTAACAGCTCTTTTGCCCTATAACCTGCCCTCCCTACACCGCCGCCACCTATATTAATGGTATTAACCCCTAATGTAAGCCCCTTACACCGCCGCCATCTATATTAAAATTATTAACCCCTAATTTAATCTACCTACCCCACCGCCAGCTATATTATCTATATTAACCCTAAGTATATTATAGTTAATATAGTTATTACATTATATATATTAACTATATTAACCCTAATTATATTAGGGTTAATATAGTTACTATAGTATTTATATTAACTATATTAACTCTATCTACCCCTAACACCCCTAACTAAATTCTTATTAAATAAATCTAATTTATATTATAAACAAAAATATTCCTATTTAAATCTAAATACTTACATATAAAATAAACCCTAAGATAGCTACAATATAATTAATAATTACATTGTAGCTATGTTAGGGTTTATATTTATTTTACAGGTAAATTGTTAATTATTTTAACTAGGTATAATAGCTATTAAATAGTTATTAACTATTTAATAGCTACCTAGTTAAAATAATTACCCAATTACCTGTAAAATAAATCCTAACCTAAGTTACAAATACACCTACACTATCAATAAATTAAATAAACTACAAATATATATCTAAAAATACAATTAAATAAACTAAACTAAATTACAAAAACAAACAAACACTAAATTACAAAAAATAAAAAAAAAGATTACAAGATTTTTAAGCTAATTACACCTATTCTAAGCCCCCTAATAAAATAATAAAGCCCCCCAACATAATAAAAAATTCCCTACCCTATTCTAAATTAAAAAAAAGTTCAAAGCTCTTTTACCTTACCCGCCCTTAAAAGGGCCTTTTGTGGGGGCATGCCCCAAAGAAAACTGCTCTTTTGCCTGAAAAAACCCCCCACAATACCACCCCCCAACATTACAACCCACCACCCACATACCCCTAATCTAACCCAAACCCCCCTTAAATAAACCTAACACTACCCCCCTGAAGATCTCCCTACCTTGTCTTCACCACACCGGGCCGAACTCCTCATCCGATCCGGGTGATGTCTTTATCCAAGCGGCAGCAGTCTTCTTCCATCCTGCAGCATCTTCCATCAAACGGCATCTTCAATCTTCATGAATCAGCCAATCAGATTCAAGTTCAATCCGATTGGCTGAACCAATCAGCCAATCAGATTGAACTTGAATCTGATTGGCTGATTCAATCAGCCAATCAGATTTTTCTACCTTAATTCCGATTGGCTGATAGAATCCTATCAGCCAATCGGAATTCGACGGACGCCATCTTGGATGACGTCATTTAACGGTACCTCATTCGTCGTTCAGTCGTCGGCCGGGATGGTTGCTCCGCGTCAGAGGAGCGACGAATGAAGATTGAAGATGCCGTTTGATGGAAGATGCTGCCGGATGGAAGAAGACTTTGCTGCCGCTTGGATAAAGACATCACCCGGATCGGATAAGGAGTTCGGCCCGGTGTGGTGAAGACAAGGTAGGGAGATCTTCAGGGGGGTAGTGTTAGGTTTATTTAAGGGGGGTTTGGGTTAGATTAGGGGTATGTGGGTGGTGGGTTGTAATGTTGGGGGGTGGTATTGTGTTTTTTTTTTCAGGCAAAAGAGCAGTTTTCTTTGGGGCATGCCCCCACAAAAGGCCCTTTTAAGGGCTGGTAAGGTAAAAGAGCTTTGAACTTTTTTTAATTTAGAATAGGGTAGGGAATTTTTTTTATTTTGGGGGGCTTTATTATTTTATTAGGGGGCTTAGAATAGGTGTAATTAGCTTAAAAATCTTGTAATATTTTTTTTATTTTTTGTAATTTAGTGTTTTTTTTTTTTGTAATTTAGTTTAGTTTATTTAATTGTATTTTTAGATAGATATTTGTAGTTTATTTAATTTATTGATAGTGTAGGTGTATTTGGAACTTAGGTTAGGATTTATTTTACAGGTAATTGGGTAATTATTTTAACTAGGTAGCTATTAAATAGTTAATAACTATTTAATAGCTATTATACCTAGTTAAAATAATTAACAATTTACCTGCAAAATAAATATAAACCCTAACATAGCTACAATGTAATTATTAATTATATTGTAGCTATCTTAGGGTTTATTTTATAGGTAAGTATTTAGATTTAAATAGGAATATTTTAATTAATAATATTAATATTAGATTTATTTTAATAAGAGTTTAGTTAGGATGTTAGAGTTAGATAGGGTTATTATACTTAATATATATATATATATATATATATATATATATATATATATAATATAATATAATAACAATATTAACTATATTAACCCTAATATAATTAGGGTTAATATAGTTAATATATATATAATATAATAACTATATTAACTATATTAACCCTAATATAATTAGGGTTAATATAGTTAATATAGCTGGCGGCGGTGTAGGGGGATTAGATTAGGGGTTAATACATTTATTATAGGTGGCCGCGGTGTAGGGGGATGTAGATTGTAGGCAAAAGAGCAGTTTACTTTGTGACAAAGCCCGCAAAAAGCCCTTTTAAGGGCTGGCAAAAGAGCTGAATTCTTTGGGGCATGCCCCGCAAAAAGCCCTTTTAAGGGCTGGCAAAAGAGCTGTTACTTTGGGGCAATGCCACGCAAAAAGCCCTTTTCAGGGCTATTTGTAGGGTTAGACTTAGGTTTAGTGGTAGGGATAGTTTAGTATTTTAGGGGTTAAATAATTTAATATAGATGGTGGCGGGGTAGGGGGATTAGATTAGGGGTTAATAATTTTAAAATAGATAGCGGAGGGGTAGGGGCTCACTTTAGGGGGTAGGTAAGGTAGATGGCGGCGGTGTTAGGGGCTCACTTTAGGGGGTTATAGATTTAATATAGCTGGCGGCGGTTTAGGGGTTAATAACTTTATTAGGTTGCAGCGGGGTTTGGGAGCGGCGGTTTAGGGGTTAATACATATTTTATTGTTAGGCTAGTGAGGGGGGATAGAGGGTTAGACGTGTCGGGCTATGTTAGGGAGGCGTGTTAGACAGTGCGGGTGATTTCATACTTTAGTCAGGTTTTGTAGATGCCGGCAGTTTCTAACGTGGCGCAAGTCACTGGCGACGCCAGAAATTTGTACTTGCGCAGATTTCTGGACATCGCTGGTTTATCCGACTTACGGCACGTTAGCATCTGACGGCGCCGTATATTGGATAGCTCGAGATGCGAGCTGAAACTGCGGGCGACGCGGGTTCCCTCGCTTGCGCCGCAAACTACGCCGTATATCGGATCGCGCCCCAGATTTGTTTGTGTCCTATTTGAATAGGAATAAAAAATGGGTATGAAAATCACTAGTCAGTATATAGCATAAAGAGCAGATTATATACCTAGATTTGGTGTTAATTGCAGATCCAAATAATAATGTAAAGACAGATTTATATTGTAAGCCTATAACAGGAAATGCATTACTACATGCTACCAGTATTCACCCTAGGCATGTGGTTAAAGGCATAATTAAAGGACAGCTAATGAGAGTAAAACGAAATTGTTCACACAATGATGACTATAATAAAGCAAAAAAGGAACTTACTGATAGAATGGCCAAAAGAGGATATCCTAAAAGACAGATTGTATCTGTAAGTAAAGACATAGATAGAATGGACAGAAAAGAACTCCTGTCCTCTAGAAAAATACAGAAAAAAGACAAGAGGCCTACTTTTGTAATACAGTTCTCAAATTAGTACTTTGACATTTGTAACATTATTAAAAAGCATCTTCCTATAGAATATGGTGGTGATGCAGCTCTCAAAGAAACTATTGAAGGGAGTGTCAATTTGTCTATTCTAGAGGTAAAACCCTATGAAACATTTTGTCTCCCAGTATGCTTAAAAAGAGTGGTTCTAATCAAGGAAGTGCTTGGCTAACTAGTAATTGTACTTATAGATGCGGCAATAAAAGATGCTGTGCTTGTGGGTATATAAAAGCAACCAAAAAATGTAAATCATACACTGCAGATGATGAATTTGAAATAAAGGGATGCATTAATTGCACCTCTGAGTATGTAATATATTTGATTGAGTGCTCTCAGCATAACGGTCAATACATAAGAATGACCACCCGTGATGTAAGAACACGGATTAGAGAGCATTTGTCCTGTATTGAAAATAAGAACCCATGTTCAGCTTTAGCCAAGCATTTAATTGAGGAACACCAACAAAATGTTTAAATGGAATGCAATTGAAAAAGAAAAAAAACAGGCCCCTGAGACGGGGTGACAGATTAAATCTATTAATAAAAGCAAGAGGCATACTGGATATTTAAAATGAAAACACAAATACCGCATGGTTACATTTCTGAGCATGACATTATAAATTGTTGGATCTAGAAAAAGAATAATGTTTCCTTTAGATATATCTCTGATGGATATTCTCTATCCAAGCAGAAACGCATCAGAACGCTGTCTATCCTCACTTTTACTTTTTATGTAATAACGTAATCTTTTTTTTTTTAAAGTCTTGACGCCTGGGTTTTTCCTTTCTGCTACTATCAAATATATATGTGTATTATATATATCATCATATATCTAACATTAAAGAGACAGTCAAGTCCAAAAAAAACATTCATGATTCAAAAAGGGCATGTAATTTAAGACAACTTTCCAATTTAACCAATTTTGCTTTGTTCACTTGGTATTCTTAGTTGAAAGCTAAACTTAGGAGGTTCATATCCTAATTTCTTAGACCATGAAGGCCTCATCTTATGTGAAAGCATTTTGACAGCTTTTCACTACTAGAGGGTGTTAGTTCATGTGTTAAATATAGATAACATTGAGCTCATGCACGTGAATTTACAGACGAGTGAGCACTGATTGGCAAAAAAACTGTAGAGGCTTAGATACAAAGTAATTACAGAGGTAAAATGTGTATTATTATAACTGTTTTTATTATGCAAAACTGGGGAATGGGTAATTAAGGGATTATCCATTTTTTTTTTAAACAACAAAAATTCTGGTGTTGACTCTCCCTTTAAGTATATAAATACATACTCAGTCAAATTAAATAGGCCATATACTATGACCCAATGTTTTATTAAAACTATGAAATTATAAGTGTATTTAAATTAACACTTTATGAAAACATCTAAAGAAAATATATATTCCTGTATTTGAGAAACATTTAATATTTTACTAATAAAACTCCACATTCCAGGTTCTGTACCCCCAGTGGCCAAAACTGAGTAATGCAGCCAGAGGTATTTAATTTTGAGGGAATTCAATTACCAAGTGGCATAAGCAAGTGGCCTATGAGAGCCGAGTTCAAACCCAGAGTTTTCTTCATTGGATGATTTAACAATGGAGGAGGAGTTAAGTCACAGACAAAAACTCTGCACATTGGGAGAGAAGGGGCCTGGCCTTGTTTTTGTTTTTTTGCTGCCTGCTTTTTAGAGAGTCTGGTGTGTGACACAGTCTTTGTGAGACAACCCCTCCTGTAACACTCTTTTTGGAAAAGAGAATATTGGGCTCACTTTACTTCCTAAATTGTGGATATCTTCCTTATATGACATTGAGAGAAACTGGGTGCTGAAACGCTCAAATATTGCTAACTGGTAACGTATAAAAAGAAATGTTTTAATAGACTATAGCTAAATATTCCTTATAGCAATAGTACACTTATCTAGACTTAAGTCCAATATACAGGGGCACCACAGAGTCCAGCTCTCGACCGAGCAGTAAGGGATGAAAAAAATTAAATAGAATCTGTCCCAAGAAGATTGTCAAGAGTATGTTCACATATACAAGGATCAGCTGCTCACTCCCATCACACGAAAAACTAGACTAAATGGAAAGTATATATAAGAAAAAGGGGCATATCACGGAGGATGAAGCAAAACGTCACCAGTTAGACCAGTGTCTATAGTGATACTTTGTACCTTATAAACCAATTTATGACAAATCAATTCCATAAAGAAATATTATAAATCACCCTCACTGCTACACAAACCGTAGTCTTATAACCACTTATCTTAATGTACATATAGTGAATCTAAAATTGGTCCATATAGAGATCCTATCTTAATGAAATCCCCGTGTACCAACCATTAAAGGAAAACATTAATGTGATGAAGTGAAAACTAAATAGTACATGATATATACTAGTGAAATCGTGATGTGATTAATCTAATAACTTAACAAATCTATGTGGATAAAGGGATAACATGTATACACTAGCCTGATATAGTGATTCCGGACTTGTCTAATAGTATATATTCTCAAAATGAGAATATCTATATGTGTGTACATATATATAAGTGAGAGGTTTAAGATATATTTATTGTGAATTCTAGTGAATGCGTTTTATCCGACCTATATGTCAGCCCTAAATGTGTATACTACTAGAATAAAAAGAACGTGAACAAAGTGTGGTGTGTGTAAATATAAATATATATATAAAGAAGTAAAATCATAACAGTAAAAAAGTACCTAACTAACTACATATTGATAAAATATATTGTAATAAAAATATATTAAAGTGTGTGTTTATGATATTAATAGAATATCTTAACAGCTGACCATTTATTGGCATTTTACAGACAATATTATAATATAACAAGAAGTTGGTCTAATTAAATGCCGCCATATCAATATTTTCATTCAGACCAAAGTGAAACAAGGATCTGAATTTATAGATCCAATCGCCTAGATTACGAGTTTGGCGTTAGCCTTAAAAAGCAGCGTTGAGAGGTCCCAACGCTGCTTTTTAACGCCCGCTGGTATTACGAGTCAGCCAGGAAAGGGTCTACCGCTCACTTTTCTTCCGCGACTCAAGGCTACTGCAAATCCCCTTACGTCAATTGCGTATCCTATCTTTTTAATGGGATTTGCCTAATGCTGGTATTACGAGTCTTGGAAGAAATGAGCGGTAGACCCTCTCCTGGCAAGACTCCCACCGCATTTAAAAGTCAGTAGTTAAGAGCTTTATGGGCTAACGCCGGAACATAAAGCTCTTAACTAAAGTGCTACAAAGTACACTAACACCCATAAACTACCTATTAACCCCTAAACCGAGGCCCCCCCCCACATCGCAAACACTAAAATATTTTTTTAACCCCTAATCTGCCGACCGTACATCGCCGCCACCTACATTATACCTATAAACCCCTAATCTGCTGCCCCTAACATCGCCGACACCTACATTATATTTATTAACCCTAATCTGCCGCCCCCAAAGTTGCCGCTACCTACCTACACTTATTAACCCCTAATCTGCCGACCGGACATCGCCGCCACTTTAATAAATGTATTAACCCCTAAACTGCCGCACTCCCACCTCGCAAACACTAGTTACATTTTATTAACCCCTAATCTGCCTGCCCTAACATCGCCGACACCTACTTACATTTATTAACCCCTAATCTGCCACCCCCAAAGTCGCCGCTACTATAATAAATGTATTAACCCCTAAACCTAAGTCTAAACCTAACCCTAACACCCCCCTAACTTAAATATAATTTAATTTAAAATAAATAAGTTTAACAAAATTAACTAAATTATTCCTATTTAAAACTAAATACTTACCTGTAAAATAAACCATAAGATAGCTACAATATAACTAATAGTTACATTGTAGATAGATTATGATTTATTTTTATTTCACAGGCAACTTTGTATTTATTTTAACTAGGTACAATAGTTATTAAATAGTTATTAACTATTAAATAGTTATTAACTATTTAATAGCTACCTAGCTAAAATAAGTACAAAATTACCTGTAAAATAAATCCTAACCTAAGTTACAATAACACCTAACGCTACAATATCATTAAATAAATTACCTAAACTACCTACAATTAATTACAATTAAGTTCAATAAACGAAATTACGAAAAAAAACAAACACTAAATTACGACAAAAAATAAACACTAAATTACAGAAAATAAAAAATTTTACAAGAAGTTTAAACTAATTACACCTAATCTAAGCCCCCTAATAAAATAAAAAAGCCCCCCAAAATAATAAAATGCCCTAGCCTATAGTAAATTACAACTAGCCCTTAAAAGGGCCTTTTGCGGGGCATTGCCCCAAAGTAATCAGCTCTGACCTCGCATTCTATTGGCTGATCCAATCAGCCAATCGGATTGAACTTCAATCCGATTGGCTGATAGCATCAACCAATCACATTTTTCCTACCTTAATTCCGATTGGCTGATAGAATCCTATCAGCTAATCAGAATTCGAGGGACGCCATCTTGGATGACGTAATTTAAAGGAAACGTCATTCATCGTTAGTCGTCGTGCTGGAAGGATGCTCTGCGCCGGATGTCTTCAAGATGGAGCCGTTCCTCATCGGATGGATGAAGATAGAAGATGCCGCTTGGATGAAGCCTTCTCTCGGTCTGGATGTCCTCTTCTGCCCGGATAGGATGAAAACTTCTGCCGGTCTGGATGTCCTCTTCTGGCCCATCGGATGAAGACTTCCTCTTCTTAAAAATCATACAAATAATCAAGCCCTACATGAAAATATACTTAATACAATAATCTTACTGACCAGACATTTAATATTGAAAACATGGAAGGGAAAAACAGCCCCTAGTTTTCCACTCTTTATTAAAGAAATACAAAACCAAATTATATTTGAATCTTTTCAAATTAAAACATTTCTAATAAGATGGCTCCCCATAATTAAAACATATTCCGCCCAAGTCCAAAGATGCATATTGAATCCTTTCTTGAGCTCTGATAGCTTTGCAGAATTAGTATTACTTGGTGAATTTCCAGCATCTTGGATCTCACTTTACAGAGAAGTATACTAAGGGTCACTAAATATCTTAAAGGTTATTGCTCCTGAATCATACCTTACGGGCTAGGGCCTGGGCTCCTGGGACACAGGGGGGAATTCGTTCTTTTTTTTTTTTTCTCTCTTTTCTCTCTCTCTTTCTTTTTTCTTCTTTTCTTTTATTTTCAGGTTCAAAAATTGTTAATTGTTAATCCAAAAGCATATGTATAAATAAGAAGGCATCTTCTGAATTTCTGAGGTTAAAGATTTTCAGTCAAAATATGCAGATGTGTTTATTATGTATCTTTTTTCTTTTTCTCTGCTATTATGTCTTTTGCTGTACCTGTATATTGGATTGCAATCAATAAATATATGTTTAAAAAAAAAGAAGACTTCTGGACGGATCGGATGACCAATGTTGCCCGGCTGGGTGAAGACTGCTCAAGGTAGGGTGATCTTCAATGGGGTAGTGTTAGTTTTTTTTAAGGGGGTATTGGGTGGGTTTTAGAGTAGGGGTGTGTGGGTGGTGGGTTGTAATGTTGGGGGGTATTGTATTCTTTTTTTTACAGATAAAAGAGCTGATTACTTTGGGGCAATGGGAGGGTGTTTGTCTTCCAACTCAACAAATGATTACTATAATAGTCTAAAAAATTATTGCTATCCACTTGTTTAAAATAAGTGGATGAGACAAAATTGCCCTCTTCATCCCATGAAAGACTAACATCCAAAAAAATCAATACTCTCCTGTTGGATATTAGATGTAAAAGAAAGTCCAAAATGGTTTAATTGTCCTCAATTATACTCCCCTGCCATATAAAAAGCAGATTGTTTATGTACTTTCCATAGAACAACAGGTTTTGCTCCCACCTTGCATCGTATATAAAATATTCCTCAAATGACCCCATATAAAGGTTAGCATAGCTAGGAGCAAACCTGGTGCCCATGGCGGTACCTCTTATTTGTAAGAAATATTCATCCAAAATATTGAAATAATTGTGATGTAATATAAATTCAATAGCATTTTATAATTTTTTTTCTGTAAAGAAGGCAAATATATATCTCTATCTAAATAGTTTTCCATAGCTCTAATTCCTAACTCATGGGGAATATTGGAATATAGTGCTCCTACGTCACATGTTATCCACAAAAAGTTATTGTTCTTTTTCATGTTAGACAATTTAGCAAGGACATCTGTTGTGTCCTTGATATATGAATTTGGGAGGCTTTGTTTTTTTTTTTTTTGCCCCTCACCTTCATCTGAGATTGTGCTGTCTGGATCCCGCATCAAGCTGTGTCAGTGAAGCTGGAGCGCTGTGAGACTCCAGTCTGTGTCCATTAGCACATCAGAGTTCTGCCGTTCTTCTGAGTACATTGTGAGTTTTGTCAGGGTATCTGTGAAGATTATTAAATTATATTTATATATATATATATATATATATATATATATATATATATATATATATATATATATATATAGTTGTTAAGACCACAGGATTCATTATACATGAAACTGGTTACAGCAGTTGTATTTACTCTATCAAATTATTCTTGGCCGTGTAAACCAGCCCCCCCCCCTCTCTCATTCATCATATTAAATTGTTTGCATAGTTACTTCAGAAAGAACAAAGGCTTAGACTGTTGTATTAAAAAAACAGTGGGCTACTTCAAAGTGAATATTAGCATAATGGAGCTTCAGAGGTATATGCCCATATATGGGCTTCCTGCCCAAGATGGGTAAGGAACTCACAGGCCCCCTGTGGGGAAAAGACGGTCCGTCTGTGGGAATAGTTGAATCTACAAACATGTTCAAGGAATTGTAGTTTTTACCATCTACATGTTAAATGATCCCCTGTTGAGCTACACATCCTGCCCAGCCATGTGTCCCTTGGAAGAATAGAAGCCAAGAATTAAGATTTCAGAATATCTTAACCTATGTACTTTTGATAACAAATTATCTATATAATGTTCATGTACTGTAGTTAAGATACTCAAATTAATATATATGTATATATTCAGACAACATATTAAATATGAACACATGAATCTGGGAGATTGTCTATGCCTAAGAAGGGTAATATTGGAAGCTGAAAATCTAAGAATCCAGATTTCAACATGTCTTAACCTATGTATTTTTTTTTTTTTAAATCATAGAAGTCTTAAGGATCCGAAGTTTGGACAAATCATATATATAGTTTTCAAACATTAAATATGTGCCTCAGACTATTAAATAATAGACACAAATAAATTGATATGAAATTGTCTGTTCGTTTAATATTAAATGTGACTGTCTGCTAAATGAAAAATGTAAATAACCTATTCTTTTTATTTTTCAGGCATCTAACAAATACACGTGTGGTTGTCCCATAAATTGTGTCATACGTTTTACGCACTCAGAAAGAGGTGTACTGATTGTGAAATATGCTGTGTTTTTATATGAATATAAGATAATAATAATATGATGTTAGAAATAATACTGACGTTTCATATTAAAATAATAAGGAAAAATGACAAAATATGATCCATGTATATTAAAAATATGACCAAGCAGGTTTATTAATATAAAGAAATAGTGTATTTGATAAACATTTTATAGATTAGATAATTGAACTGCAGCAATATTTGAATGAAACTGTTTGTCTCTGTCTGCTGCCCCCAATGGCCTAAATCCAGTATTACAGCCAAAAGACATTTGGCTGTTGAAAATTAAATTTCCCAAATAACCAATCAGGGACAAGTTTCTGAAGGGCCCATCATCCTAATTTCACTAATGATTAGAATAAAAAGGGGTGGGGTTATATCGCGTGATATAATCCCAAGTAAGAGAGAAAAAGGGGCTGCTGCTGCTGAATATTTGGCTGACAAACTGCTGCCTTGCGATCCAGTCTATTATAAAGCAACCTGGGCCTAATTTTTATCCATCTTGCAAAACTTACCTCTTAAGTTAGGAGGTGAAATTGGATTTATCAGAGGAACCCTGGAAATATTTGGTGATGTATGACTGTTCTATATTTTTAATATTTAAATTAAAGCTATTTGGTAACTATAACTAAATTGCAGTTAGTAATTTTAAAAGGACACTTTGTATTTTAAGCTCATATTCACAGTCCTGTATAGTTTTAAGCTTGTCTTTTGTATGCTAAGTAATTTATCTTTGCAAATATAAAGCAAATATATATATATATATATTTTAGAATGTGTCTTAATTGTAGATAATTAAGAATTTATTTCAGCTTAGATAAATTGGCATATAAACTGTCTGTTTACATTAAGAATATATATAACTTCTGGTGTTTTAATTAGAGTTGTATAGAATCATTTGTGGGCTAAATAGCTTAAGTATATTTGTCTAGAAGTTAACAAACCATACCTTGGCATCTCATTGTGATATTTAAATGCAACTCTGATTTGGGAGATTATTGTGAATAAGGTAATTTTTATGATCCTTGTATAGCATATCATAACAGCATAAACGTGTATAGTTTGATTCATAACCTGGTTCCTATAAATATAATTAAATGTGTCTATAAATATTAAATAATATAAAGAATTTAGGAATTTACATTAATTTTAATTGTTTTGTATATGCATTTTATTGGGGGGTTTATTTTAAAGAATAATTATTAAATATATTGTATTATAACCCGGCCATATACTGACAGTGTGATAATTTTATATTTGAGTTGTTTCCAACTGATCTGCACCAGGATTGTGTCCTATATTTTTTATCCCTTCAGACCGAAGTTGGTTAGTTTGTATATCTTAAACCAAAGAAAAAATTATTTGCGCTAACGTTAACAAATCGTAAACAAAGCTAAAGCATATATCTGGCGAATACAAATAATGAGCAGATTGGACTAGGGGTTATAACTAAATAAATAAAACTATAATGTTCAGGAGAGAGTGAACTTTTAAACCCTACTGAAAGTGACAGAGGGCAAGGAGCTAAACAATACTATGGTATAGGTCTATATGTAAGACTACTTCTAATCATATGCAAAAGATAATCTCATAAAAAAATACGCAAATTTAATACAGAAAATATCTCACAAAATAAAATACATCATAAAAATGGCCAATATGAAAAATTAATATCCCAAACATATAAGATGAAACAAATATAACACAATAAAGAGTTATATCACAAAGAACAAACCTAACATGTAGGTGGAAAGCCCAAGAAGTGTAAACCTGTGATGGTCACGATTGTGAAAAGGATACGACTATAAGACTAAACACATGTGAGACAAGACATAGAGAACATACTAATAAAACACACAAATAAAAACACAGCAGCAAATCTAATACAGTAACGTTAAATAAATAAAAATAAGAATGAAAATTAAATGAAAGCTTATTTAATAAATAATATGATTAAATGTGCAAATATACAATTACATAAAAAACATCCAGTCAATATTAGCTTCTATGTTTCAGTGAACCGTAGTCTTAACGTCCATTTTTTTCTCTTATAAGCTGCACAATAAAAGTGGAGTGATCCAGCGTACACAATATGCAGAGTGCTGGCTGCACCGTTTCCTCTGTAAAAAGCAGATAAAACTTATCTTATCTCAAAAACTGCGGAACAGTAATAAAATAAGAATATATCCGGACTTACAGTTAAGTTTTTTGTAATCCGCTCCCACTGCAAGTTTTTGTTCTGCCTGAGGATAACTCTGTGTAGATAAAAGGCTCGTTCAGCTGTTTCAGCGTCCGCTACAAAAGCCGGTAAAAATGTATCATGGGTCTGAATTTCCAGACTACGGTGGCCTTCCTCCACCAAACCAAGAAGCAACGCGTTTCAAATAGTCTTTATCAAGCTTCTGTTGTGAGACCACGGAACGGCTTCTTATATAGCCAAGTGTAAACCTAGTGGTATATTATTGTCATGCGCTATTTTTTATTCAAATGTTTATATCAAAGTAAGTAAATTATGTTGTTATTATTATAATTAGTTAAAGCAAGATTCATTACATATATTTTGCATATTATAAAATTGAGAAATATTCATTTTTGAATAAATGAATAGCACACAACCTAGTTAAAGGTATAGGTCACATGTTTCATTTCACAATTCATACATCAGAAAACGTAATTACATTTATATTAGTAACAGCAGCAGTACCTATAGTATTTGCTTCATAAACCTAAACATTTATAAACAATCTACAATCAACCTTAATACAGAATTACAAATAACCACTTGAAGATTTTTCGTAGCAGGTGGAGGATGTGGAAGCATATTGAGGTGATGTCATTGATTTGTCGGTTCATGGAGAGTGATGAGTCCAGGATGAAGCCTAGATTTCGTGCATGGTCGGTTGGGGTTGGAGGGTGACTGAGGGCTGTGGGCCACCAGGAGTCATCCCATGCGGATTTATTGGGTCCGAGGAGGAGGACTTCGGTTTTGTCTGTGTTCAGTTTGAGCAGGTTATCATTCAACTGCTGTCAGGCCTTCGTGGACGTTCTTTTTGGCGGTGGTGGGATCTCGGGTGAGTGAGATGATTAACTGGGTGTCTTCAGCATAGGAGAGGATGTTGAGGTTGTGTCGTCGAACGTTGGCTGCGAGAGGGGCCATGTAGATGTTGAAGAGGGTGGGGCTCAGTGAAGAGCTTTGCAGTACACCACAGTTGACTGGTATGGGTTTGGAGGAGAAAGGTGGGAGTCTGACTTTCTGGGTCCTGCCCATGAGGAAGGAGGTGATCCATTCCAGGGCTTTGCTGCGTATGCCAGCGTCATGTAGGCGGGTGCGGAGGGTGTTGTGGTCGACAGTGTCAAAGGCTGCTGAGAGGTCTAGGAAGATGAGGGCGGCGGTTTCTCCTCAGTCGAGCATGGCGCGGATGTCATCTGTAGCAGCGAGTAGGGTGGTCTCGGTGCTGTGGTTGCTTCTGAAACCAGATTGGGAGTGGTCCAGGGTGTGGTTAGCCTCAATGTGGTCAATAAGTTGCGAGTTGATGGACTAGAGAGATGGGGCAGTAGTTATTCGGGTCCATGGGATCTGCCGAGGGTTTCTTCAGCAGGGGTTTCAGTTCCACATGCTTCCAGACATCCGGGAAGGTGCTGGTTTTGATGGAGCAGTTGATGGTGCAGCAGAGTTCAGGGGCAATGGTGTCGCTTGCTTTGTTGAATATGTAATGAGGCATGGGTCCGAGGGTGTGCCGGAGTGGATGGATTTCATGATTCTGAGGGTGTCCTCTGTGGTGAAGGGGCTCCAGATAGTCCATGTGTGGTGTGGGGGGGCGAATTTGGGAGGGGTGTCATTGGGTGTAGGGGAGTGGGTGGTGGAGATTGAGTTATGAGGTGTGAAACTGTGATAGATGTTGAGGATCTTGCGGTGGAAGTGTGCAGCAAGGGTATTGCATAGGTCCTGGGAGGGTGGGATGTTGGTGGTGTCGCTGTTGGGTTTAGAGAATTCCTTGATGTCTGAGAACAACTCCTTGCTGTTGTGTGAGTTGATTCTGTCTTGGATGGCTGTTTTTTGGTGTTTTTTTTATGAGGTGGTGTTGGGTGGTGATTGCTTCCTTAAAGGCAGCTTTTTCCAGAAGGGTTTTGCTGGATTTCCAGGTTCTTTCCAATTGTCTGCAGTGGCGTTTAGAGTCCTGAAAGGCTGGGGTGAACCAGCTAGCCTTGTTGGAGGTTTGGCAGCTGGACGTTTTTTTGAGGAGGCAGTCTGTAATCCAGAGGTGGAGGTTGCGGGCGGAGGAGTTGGCGTCTGTGGAGGTAGGTGGGGAGGATTTGTTTAGGGTGCGGTGTAGTTGGTCTTGGATGATGTTGTTCCAGTTTCTGCGGGGCGGGTGGTACTGTCAGAGGTGGGTGGTGGGTTTGTTGAAGGAGTAGTGTATGCAGTGGTGGTCAGTCCAAAGGAGTTCGGTGATGTTATTGACTGAGATGTGGTTGCCTGAGGAGAAGATCGGGTCGAGGGTGTGGCCGGCTGCGTGGGTTAGGTAGTTTATGAGTTGCTTCAGTCCGATGGTTCCAAGGTTTTCCAGGAGGGTGGAGGTGTTGTGATCATTGGGGTTATCAAGATGGAAGTTAAGGTCACCGAGGAGGATGTAGTCCGTTGAGGCGAGGGTATGGGGTGCGATGTGGTCGGTGATGGAGTCGCAGAAGGCGGGACGAGGTCCGGGAGGTCTGTAGATGAGGGTGCCGTGGAGGGTGGTGTTGGGGTTGACCTGGATCTTGAAGTGTAGGTGTTCTAGGCCTGGTGAGTGGTCGTCGGAGCTGGTTGTGACTTGGATGGTGTGTTTGTGAATGATGGCGATGCTTCCTCCAGGTCGGTTGATGCGGTCTTTGTGGCAGATCTTGTAGCCTTCGGGTTTTGCAGTGGCGATGTCCGGCGCTGATGTGGGGTTTAGGTCTCGGTGAGGAAGGTGACATCTGGGGAGGTGGAGTCTAGCAGGTTCCAGATTTCAAGGGCGTGCTTATGAATGAAGTGGGTGTTGAGGAGGATGCAGTTGAGGTAATTGCGGCTGTTTTTGGGTGGGTTAGTTGGTTGGGTTGTGTTCCAGAGGGAGGGGAAGGAGCAGTTGCGGCAGGTAAAAGGTCCGAAGGTGTTGGTCGGGGATGCGTGGTGGCAGGCGGACGATCTACCAGTATTGAGCGCATGGAGGGTGCTGGCATCATAGTGGCGGCAGTTTCTGGAGTCAAGGTTCGTGGCGTTGGTGCGGTCAGGGCGCGGACGGTTGCTGACGGGCTTGCCTTCGGCGCGCCAGCTGCGCGGTCGCGAAGGGAGCAGCATTAAATACAGCAGGAAGGTGGGCGGGCTGGTTAGCTGGATAGGGGTAGGTGTGAAATAAAAACAGAGCAAGCAGGATACAGTAAAATACAACAAAAATACATAGGGAGGAGGGAGAGAGAACTTTTATTATTATACGCTGGATCACTACACTTTTATTGTGCAGCTTATAAGAGAAAAAATTGGACGTTAGGACTGCGGTTCACTGAAACAGAGAAGCTAATATTAGCTGGATGTTTTTTATGTTTTTTATGTAATTGTATATTTGCACATTTAATCATATTATTTATAAAATAAGCTTATTTTCATTTATTTAACGTTACTGTGTGTTTTATTAGTATGTTCTCTAGTATGTCTTGTCTCACATGTGTTTAGTCTTATAGTCGTATCCTTTTCACAATCGTGACCATCACAGGTTTACACTTCTTGGGCTTTCCACCTACATGTTAGGTTTGTTCTTTGTTATATAACTCTTTATTGTGTTATATTTGTTTCATTTTATATGTTTGGGATATTAATTTTTCATATTGCCCATTTTTATGATATATTTTATTTTGTGAGATATTTTCTGTATTAAATTTGTGTAATTTTTATGAGATTATCTTTTGCATATGATTAGAAGTAGTCTTACATATAGAGCTATACCATACTATTGATTAGCTCCTTGCCCTCTGTCACTTTTAGTAGGGTTTAAAAGTTCACTCTCTCCTGAACATTATAGTTTTATTTATTTAGTTATAACCCCTAGTCCAAGCTTTGTTTATGATTTTTTAACGTTAGCGCAAATAATTTTTTCTTTGGTTTATGGTCTTTTTAGTAATTTCTTAGGGATTTTACTTTATCTTATTTGTTTGCATATATTTTGACGTTTTCAGTTCCAGCGCTGTATCCACCCCCCTTTTATTTCATAGTTTGTATATCTGGCAGACCGTCGGTCCCGGTTGTTGTGATATCAGCGAGCTGGAGTGCTGTGAGACTCCAGTCTGTGTCCAACAGCACGACGATTGCTGCCGCTTATGTGAGTATAATAGGAGCAAGTGCCATCATGTTTGTCTATTCGATCATAGTTGATTTGCACAAGGAAGCGCCTCTTCTTTTTTTTGTCCTTTCAGACTAAAGTTGGATTATTTATAGCAATAGTGTAACAGCTTAAGCTGTGATTTAAAGGTGTTTCTTATATTTATAATTTAATATTAAATAGACCAGTGTATTTGAAATAATAATTATATTAGCATTAAGTAAATATACTATTGAGAAAAAAAAGGTTTGGTATTTAATATACATATGTTATTTTTAGTTACTGTAAAAATATATTAGAAATTGTATTTAAAATTGGCTTAAACGTATTGCTATTGTATTGATAATATATTGAATTGCTAATAATGCATAAATCTCTCTGGTTGATTAATTGAAGTTATATAAAACTATTTTGGGGTGGATAGCTGAATTCTACCTCCTGGAAATTCCATTAGATTTGTTGGAGTTAAGCTAAGACTTTAATTGTAATATTTGGACTATATTAGTTAGCCAAACGTTGTTAAAAAAAAGCCATATTATTTCCGGGTTAATGTCACTGGCTAGTTATACATTTTTCTAGTAAAATCCAATTGTGATATTTGATATTTAATTCATTTTGAGTAAAGGTTAAAGGGACAGTTCACCCAAACATTTTCTCCCATTTAAATTTCCCAGCGATCCATTTTACCTGCTGGAGTATATTAAATTGTTTACAAGTAGCTCCTTTACTCCTATTTTGGCCTTTGAAATAGCTGATTTAGCTTGTGGTATCCCAACCTGTACTGAAAGTTTTTATACTGGAGTCTCTCCTATTGAATAGCCTAAGTAAACACAGCCAGCAGAAAAAAATAAACTCACAGTGGGGTGCAGGATAGTTAAGTAATAAAATTATAATTTTCCATTGTTCTCTCTATGTATTGAGTTTTCCAGTCCAATATAAGATAAGAAAGCAAGTGTGTGTACACAAAGTGATAACATAATGAGATATATTACCTGAAGCTCAACCCATTGTAATAGGCTGTGGTTTTAAAGCACAAAACCAGCTTTTTCATATACACAAATAAACCTGAAAATGCAATTTCTCATACATTTTATATTCTACAGCTGGTATAACAAGTAATTGAAAATACATTAATATAAAAACAATTTTAAAGTGTACTGTCCCTTTAAGTTATAAATAATATTGTGTCCATATCCAGGATAACATATTATTTAATTGAATATTAATTAATCTAAGTATTTCTATAGCTTTCTTTATATTTTAATATTGTAATAACCGATCAGTCATGATTCGGTCCTCTATCAGGTTTTGGGGGTGTGTATGGAACTCAGAATGCAGGAATGATACACAGGACAAAGAAAGTATTTTCTTGTGAACACTTTACTGAAGCAAAAAAAAAAACCCAATATATTGATTTGGGAAAAAGGGAATAGAATACCCAAAGAAATAATAGGCATAAGTTTCTCAACAAGCACAGACCCCTTACGGGCACTGTTGGTGAGGATTCAGCTTTTAGGCTCAAGTGAGCATACAATGGTATCACAGCAAGGGTACTTGGTTTCAGGATCGAGTGAGCATACACCGGTATTACAGCAAGGGTAATTGGTTTCAGGATCAAGTGAGCATACACCGGTATCACAGCAAGGGTACTTGTTCTCAGCAGTAGGATAAGCATACACAAGTATCACAGCAGAGGTCTTTGGTCTCAGCAATAAGATAAGCATACCCAAGTATCATAGCAGAGGTCTGTTATGTCTGCTTTAACAGTGGGTGGAGTTATATGCTGGACTACCAATAAAATGCCAGGTACCACATTACTCCTTGCTTGGTATTTTGTGAATATCACTGTGTGAACAGTGCTCCTTGTATCTAGCCATATTAGCGTTTAAGATATTTGTTATTTCATTCCAGCTATCTTATACTCTCATGGCCCGTAGCTATCAGGACTTGTGGTCTCACTGAACCAATCTTAGAACATTGTTACCTTGTCAGAGGATCTTCCTCCTTCTTAGCTGTTACGTGCTACATTTGCATCACATGACCAGACTGCCTCCTCTGCTTCCAGCCAGCATACCGCAACGGAGGACAGCATTCAGCTTGAAAGCTTCAGACTTCCTTAGTCTTTCTATACTCTGAGGTTTCTTCCTTACAAAGGTTATTCAATAATCTATCAGGTATCTTTTCTATTTGTTTCTATATCGAGAGTTTTGGGTTTGGCTTGTTGCTTCAGACAGATTTCCTGTTCTGTTGCTTTAGCAAGGTTGCCTGCATATAGGCATAGATTAAAGTGCTGAAGTTATAAACTGTATATATAATCTGTTATTGTTTCTCTCTCTATTAAAACTACCTCTATTAATCCTATTAATTGCTACTAACTTATATTTAATCTGACAGAGTGATCAGGTTGGTTTATTAGTTCAGCTACACTCACAAATGATTTGTACTGTTTACTTCTTAAAGGCGCAGTAGTACTGAATTTTCTAATGTGTGCCACCGATTACAAGTCTGTAGTTGTGATCCAATCTTTTGCTTTGTTATTACATAGAAAAGTGGAAACTAACCATAACATAATACTAAGCCTTATAAAACCATGGATCCAGCAGAACTTGCTAATCATGTTGCAGGACTTTTACAGATGGTGGATATATTAGCTCAACATCTCAGAGATATATAAATTGAGAATGAGAATTTTAAATCCTTTATTAAACTATTTTCTAAGCCTTATACCTCAGATCAACTCCCAGAACCTAATGTCTCTCCACCAGAATTTTTTTATGGAGATAGAGCAGGTTTTAGGAATTTAAAAAATGCATGTACACTTATGTTTTTTACTGAAACCCAAAACCTACTCAACTGAGCGCTCTAGTTTTGACTGTTATTTCTTATCTTAGTGCCGAACCCAGGGCCTTGGCCAATACATATTATGAAAAACAGGATCCAATATTAGATTCATTAGATGCTTTTTTCTCTGCAATGTCGCAATTGTATGATGATCCAAACAAGCAAAACAGTTGAATCCACCATGAAATTCCTAAGGCAATTAAAAATTAAAAACCTGTAGATGACTACATAGTCGAGTTTAAAACCTGGGCCAGAGACACAGATTGGAATGATGTGTCACTAAGAAACCAGTTTAGATTAGGTTTATCTGAAGCCATCAAAGATGAACTTGCCAGAGCAGAACTACCAACTTCATTGAAGTCCCTAATGGTTCTTACAGTGTCAATTGATCGCCGTCTAAGGGAACGTAAGACTGAGAGATATAGTAATGAATACAGCGCCAAGAAAGTACTGGTTAACCAAGGAAATTCTGTATCTGCAAAAAGCCCCTGAGAAACCTATAGATATAGAGTTCATTAAAGGTCCTCTATCACCAGCTTAAAAGACCGGAAGGAGAAATAATAACCTATGCCTATATTGTGCTGCCTTAGACCATGAAGTTAAAGACTATCCAAGTCTCAATAAAGAAACAATGGATAAGACTGACTCCACTGCAGATTGTTTCACCCCTAAGACAAATAATACTTCTAACCCTTTACTTCTTATCTCATTACAGTGGGGAGACCATTCAGTCAACATTGATGCTATCATTGACTCGGGTGCCAGCGGAAACTAGATAGAAATAAAATTCCACTTGTGCAAAAATTATCTCCTATCTCTGTTCATCTTATTTGATGGAAAACCTTTGAATACTGGTCCTATTACTTACCAAACAACACCCATTATTCTTAAAAGCACACCTAATCATTTTGAATATATAGAGTTTGATGTGTTGCCTTCACCCATATTCCCAGTTGTTCTTGGTTTAAACTGGATAATATTACATGAACCAACAATAACTTGGGGTCACTTTTCTACTAAGTTTGAATCTGAATTTTGCATAAATAATTAATAAACAAACATTCTATATTACAGGTTTTAAACATGGAAAAACAATTACCTAAAGAGTATTTCGAGTTTCAAGATGTTTTTGAACATAAGGAAGCTGATTGTCTTCCTCCCCATCAAGATTATGATTGTACTATTGACCTCCTTCCAGGTTCCTCTATACCTTTTGGACATATCTATCCGCTCTTACATCCTGAACTTGAACACCTTAAGTCATATATTGAAGATAACCTTAAAAAAGGTTTTATTAGGCCTTCCACCTCTCCAGCAGGTGCAGGGATGTTCTTTGTTAGGAACAAAGATAACAGATTGAGGCATATCATTGACTATAGAGAGCTAAACAAAACAACAAAGAAAAAACGTTACCCTATTCCGTTAATCCCTGAGCTCATTGAGAGGCTAGGTGGTGCTAAAATCTTTACAAAATTTGATTTACGTGGGACTTATAACCTTATTAGGATTCGTTCAGGGGATGAATGGCTTACTGCTTTTCGTACCAGGTATGGGTTATACGAATATATGGTAATGCCATTTGGACACTCCAATGCCCCAGCAACATTTCAGAACTTCATTAATGACGTGTTCAGAGATCTTTTAGATGTCTTTTTGGTGGTGTATCTTGATGATATTTTGATCTATTCTGAAAGTTTTGATGAACATGTGAAAACTGTACTACTTAGATTGAGAAAAAAACTATTATATGACAAACTGGAGTGTGGTTTTAACACCGATAACATTTCATTCCTTGGTTATCACATTACACTACTACTGGCATAAAAATGGAGACCAAAAAGGTATAAGCAATTACTTTGTGGCCAACCCTTACATCTATAAAACAAGTTCAGCAGTTCCTAGGTTTTGCCAACTTTTATAGGAAATGTATTAAAGGTTTTTCAAAAATTGTTAAACCTATTAGACTTAACACAAAATGACAGAAGGGTTTTCTATGGACTAAAGATGCCCAGCAGTCTTTTATTTCCTTAAATAATCATTTTACATCTGCCCCCATACTGATAATTCCAGACCCCTCTTTGCAGTACATATTGGAGCGGTGGATGCCTCCAATTATGCCATAGGCGCAGTTCTTTCCCAAAGAGAATATCTTAATCATCCTATACATCCAGTTGCCTTCTTTTCTAGAGTCATGACACCAGCAGAAGTGAACTATCCTATTGGAGAAAATTAATTATTGGCAATAAGAGCATCTCTTGAACATTGGAGGCATCTCTTAGAGGGTACTATCACTGCTATTTTAATTTTTACAGATCATAAGAACTTGCAATATCTAAAATCCAGACAACTCAGATGGAGTCTGTACTTCTTCCGCTTTAACTATAACATTACGTACAGACTTGGTAGTAGGAATACAAAAGCATATGCTCTCTCTAGGAAGGACACTAGACCTACAAGTAAGGATATAAACAAACCAATTATTCCTCTTAGCAACTTCATTGGTCTTACTACTGACTTGAGACAACTGATTAAGCGAGCTATAACTACTGACATCTGCTACACAAAGATCCATTTGGTCTTTACTACCATAACAACTTGCTATATATACCCTACAATGTTCATAAAGAGATCTTACAGTTAATTCACAATTCCCCTTTAGCAGGGCACCCTGGTATATAGAAATCTATTAATTTAGCTCAACATTCCTTTTGGTGGCCAAAAATGCTCAAGGATATCACTAATTACATCAAAACATGTGCAAAATGTGCCACCTCCAAGCCAGCTGTGTGTCAACCTCATGGCTTGCTGATGTCTCTTCCCGTTCCTGAGACACCCTGGAAGGGCATCTCCATAGACTTCATTGTGGGATTACCCAGATCCAACAACAACACCATATTTGTTTGTCAGTTTATACTAGGGTTATAATACAATTCATTTGTATTATTCTTTAAAACAACCTCCAATTTAAAATGTATATACGAAACAATTGAAATTAATTTTTATTCCTAAATTCTTGAGATTAGTTACATTTATAAACACATTGAAATATATTAAGTAGAGACTAGTTTTGAATCAACTATGCACGCTTATTCCGTTACAATATTCTATACAACAGATCATAAAAAATATACCTTTAAAATTAACTTTACTCACAATAATTGCATTAAAATAACACAATAAAATACCAGAGTATGGACCGTTAATGTAACAATGCTTGGTTAGACAATATAACAAAATACTTTAACATCCAATTGATATGCCAATTTATCTGAGCTGAAATAACCTCTTATTTAGCTACAATAAGGCAAATTCTAAATATATATATATATATAGCAATAACTGTAATTAATTTATGATATTAAAATATGAAATTCTTTCTAAACATTAATATTTAATACCAGTATACTTACTACAACCTAACTAAAGCTTTAGAATATCTTTGATTTAAATATAAAAGTATGAAATAACCTTTTATACGTTACCAGATAAAAATTGAAGTTCACCTCATAAATTAAAAGAGGTATTTTTGCAATATGAATGAAAAGGTAGCCCAATTCTGCTTATAGTGACTGTGTCCCAAAAGGCAGCAAAGTTATCAGTCAAAATTTTAGCCAGCAAAAAGACCCTTTTTTTCTCCTTGCATGAGGTTATATCAAGTGATACACCCCACCCCTTTTTATTCTAATCATTGGTAAACCTTTTTTGGATACGCACCACAGTGCTGTCTTTTGATAGGCCCTTAATGGAGCTTGTCCTGATTGGCTACTGGGAAATATCATATCATTGGCCCTTCAGACATATGGTTATCTGATACTACAATTCCCCTTGGTTGCAATTCTCATATAAACTATCAGAGGGCAGCAGACAAATAGAAATGCACTTTCATTATTAATATTGTTAACAGTCTAGCATATAACCTTTAAAATATTAAATATACTTTAGCTTCCAGTATTAACAAACCACCTGTCCCATGTGTATTGGATTATGTCATACTATTTACCCTGAGTATTTCAAGATTAAACATGAATATACTCCACTTATAATATCTTAAAAATGCGTTTAAAAATCATATTTTCTATGAAAAGATTTAAAAGAATTATAATACCTTCATCATGGACTCAATTACTTTCTCAGTTATCATCTTAATATCACATACATAGCTTGAGATCTGCAATCGGATGTAATTTCACATATTTATATCTATACTGGACTATTATCCCATATTAATATCAATATTGCATATCTGTACATATCTTGCTAAATGTAAAAAAACATATGATATTATTTACAGCACCAATTACATATACACTTATTAGATGCCTGAAAAATATAAGAATATTCTATCCATTTTGAAACAAGTTGATTAAACATTTTATATTTAAGTTATCAAATATTTATCTAATATGTTACTGTTAGGCATTTCTTCTTAGTTCCACAATTTATATACATTTTTATACAATACTGAGGTATATCTTACTTGAAATTTAAACATAAGTTGTACTTTAAAAATGAATTTCATAGTTACAATGCAACATGCTTTTCTGCTTTCTCCTGCTATTTTCCATTTAGACGTACGTCTGAGCTTCGTGTATTTGACTCAGCAGGAACCAATTTGTATCGAAGTGTTAATGGTCACTTCCCCCTGTAAGATTGGTTCTTCTCTGCATACACTTAACCCTCAAAGGCCCATCTCAGACATTAAGTCTGTATATCTCCACATGAGGTCATTACCTGATAATTTTTATTACACAGAAGAGGGATCTTCTGTTAAAGTGACATCTTGAGTTTTACAAGTGTCTATTTCTTTTGTTCTACATATCTGTGCTTCAGAACAAGAGGGGGCTGCCTCACAAACAGTTTCACAAATAAAATGAATTCTTGTTCTTATCATGTATAAATAATAAATATATATCTATATGTATTATTTAATAACACTCACAGATATCCTAACATAAATCCCCTTTCTAACTCTAAATATATGTAGGACACGTATTTGAATAGGCTTAAAATCAGTGGTACTTTGTGAGTGTATTGACAGTATGCATCATAGACAGTCTTCTATGAAGAGAGTCCGTTATTTTTTGATCCTCACATGCTCGCTAGCTAGGCATCTTTAAACTACAGTACTTTTCATGCATTTGGGGATATGATACTTCATTCTCCCTCTATGACTTGTAGTTGGAACTTAGGATGGCACGCTCGCATCTGATTAATATGGACCCATTTATCCATAAAAGTATCATTTTTTTATAGGCAACTGGAGATATTTTGTCAGTAATGACAAAAGGACCCTTCCATGATGGAAGGAATTACTTCTCCTTAACTTGATCTCTGCCAAAATTTAAAGAGAAACTTTATCATTTATTTCATATTCCTTTTTGGACGTCTTGAGATCATAATAGGTTTTAGCGGCAGTTGCAGCCTTTTTTATGTTCCATTGAGCAAATGCAAAGACATATTGCAGGTGCTTCCTTAAGTTCTCCACATATTGATGCGTATTGGCAGCATTTATAAAGTTCTGTTCTGATGTACGGTACAGTAGATGTTGAGGTAGAACCATTCTTCTACTAGTCATCAGTTCAAAAGGTGACATCTTAGTAGCACTACTTGGAGTTGCTCTTAATGCAATTAGGACTAGAGGTAATTTTACATCCCAGTCTTTACCAGTTTCACTCACAAACTTTTTGAGGATTTTCACAATGGACTGATTGTAACGTTCTACACCACCACTTGAGGCAGCTCTGTAATATGGAGCTTTCTTTTGACCACTATTATTTTCAACATCTTGGTCATCACTTCGCTTGTGAATTGGGTTCCACGATCGGATTCGATTCTCTGGGGTAAACCAAATCTGGAAAACACGTGGTTGATGAGCAATGCTGCGCATGTTTCAGCACTATTGTTAGGTGCACTGATGCACTCTACCCATTTAGTGAATAGGCATGTTACTGTCAACATGTATTTGTTACCTCTTGATGACCTTGTTACTGGACCAATAAAATCAATTTGTATATCTGACCATGGCATTACCATCCCCCTTTTCTGCAATGGCGCTCTATGCGTTGGCGCAGTGGGTTGGAACTGTGGACAGATTAAACAACCTTGACAGTAGGTTTGAACATCCTTCAACATGTCCAGCCAAAAGGTGTAGTCACGTAATATTTAATTTGGCGCCACGATGACCAGATGTGGGAGCATCATGGGCATGTTAAGGCATGAGACCTCTGAACTTTGTAGATACCACCCATTGTTGGATGCCTGTTTTGGAGGTTCTAATTAACAAACCATCCTGTAACTTGAATTGTGATCTGGATTTCAGGGACACTGAACCCAATTTTTTTCTTTCATGATTCAGATAGATCATGCATTTTTAAGCAACTTTCTAATTTACTCCTATTATCAATTTTTCTTTGTTCTCTTGCTATGTTTATTTGAAAAAGAAGGCATCTAAGCTATTTGTTTGGTTCAGGACCCTGGAAAGCACTTATTCATTTGTGGATGCATTTATCAACCACTCAGCAAGAACAACACAGGTTTTTCACCAAAAACAGGCCGGCATCTAAACTTACATTCTTGCATTTCAAATAAAGATACCAAGAGAATGAAGAAAATTTGATAATAGGAGTAAATTAGATAGTTGCTTAAAATTGCATGCTCTATCTGAATCACGAAAGAAAACATTTGAGTTCAGTGTCCCTTTAAGATTCTAAGATCCTCCTTACCAATACAATCCTCTTTTGAGATGGGGTTGCTTTCAGGATCTTCTATGTGTTTATAGAAGATGCCTACAATGGGGTCTTCTTTTTGACTAGTGATCAGGTCCTAACTGGAAGAATCCTGACTCCATTGTACCAGGTTAGGCTCACTTTGTTGTTTAGCCTGGTTTTTGGTAATGTCTTCTACCTGAATTGCACCCATTAAGTGGTTGATATTAAGGAGTTCTCCAGTTATGGCTCCTTGTTTGGCTAATGAATCCGCAAGATCATTGCCTTCCTTATCAGGATCTATAATACTGGAATGACCCTTGGTCTTCTTCCAGTGTATGGTTAACCCATTGGACATTATTACCAGATTATCAATCTCGCAGAACAACTTGCCATGTTTGACTGGTTTGTTGTTAGTTTTCTGCATGCCATTTCTTTTCCAAGTTGGCAGGTATTCAACAAAACTGTCACACAATTCAGGAGGTATTGTTTCTAGTGCAGGGGTTTTAACAGCTGCTTGTTCACGGATGTATTTCCGTAATTCCTGGTTCTCTGTTTGCATGTCCCTAAGCCCCTGTATCATTAGGTCCATGTTTTGAGATAATGCCCCTAGCCGATTAGTGAGCTCAGTTATATCCATCATAAACAGATATATATATATATATATATATATAGGTAATTTTCTGGCTAGGTAATATGTAAGGATATGAAGATAATACTATATATATATATATATATATATATGGCACCACTCAGTCTCACACCAAACCTCGGGTGTTATGATATATGTAATACCCTAGATATGCTCATAGATCTGAGGGTGACCTTGTGAGGGTCAAAATGTAGTATAAGTATAGAGTATAATAATATAAGGTTACTTCAATATGGCAAAATAACATTGGTCGGTTGCTAGCTCACACTTAGCTTAACAGTGAGGGTTATTTCCCATGATGTTAACTGAGGGTTTCAGAGGTAGAGAAAGTATATCTGGTATTATAATGAGAGGTGAAAATAGAACTACCTCCCAGAAGCTAAAGCAGCAGGATGTTATCAGACATGAGTCTTGCTTGAGAAAGTGCAGCGTAGCCTAATGTAGGAGTATGCAGAGTAGCAGGCTGAGGCCCAATAGGCAAGCTGTACACAGTAATATAGTTAGATGAGTACGCGGAGTAGACAGGTAATGCAGAGGCAAGCAGTACTGGCAAATACTTGGCACAGATTAATTTACAGCAGAGAGTTCATGTAACTTCTAAATCACAGTACCGTACACTTGTCCGTTGTGCCGTAGCGAGACTACAGCCTGGATGTTCCTGTCCGACACTTCGGATGACGTCACACGCAGCAGCATGTAGAGAGAGAGAGACACCCGGTTCCTGTAAGAGCAGAACAGCTGACCATTTAGCGGAAACCTAGAAAGTGCATTCAGCAGGTAGGCAAGTAGGATAAGCAGAGAAGCTTATGGAATGTAGCAGTTTTAACAACTATCCAGAATAAGACAGGGAAACGGCTGGGTCGTTAGAGGTTATGCTCTGTAAGATATCCAGAGGTATCAGATTACCTAGCCAAGATGTGTTGTTCAATGACACCTTAAATAGGGAGGTGTCGTCACATGACAGCAGAATTTAAAGGGGAAGTGTCAGCAAAGTGAACAGAGTATAAGATATTCCTGACAATGGCCGATCGACAGTAATGAGGTCACAATTTTGGATTTGAAAATAATCAAACAACCTAATGGGGAGATTCATACATACCTATACAAGAAAGATACAACTACTAATATGATTCTGCACCACTCAAGTGCTTACTCACCTCACACAGTAAAGGCACTCCCCACCGGAGAGTTTCTAAGAATCAGGTGGAACTGTACCAATCTGGAAACGTTCAAAATTAGAGCGAAAGAACTGGAAGTCAGACTGATATCCAGAGGCTATAGTAAGAGGTCCTTAAAAATAGCCTGAAGGAGGGTATTACATACTAATAGCAAAGACCGCTTTACACCCAAAGCTAAAGCAAGAGATGACAAGACTAGACTGATAATGACTTATAATGCTCAATCTGACTCAGTGGTACAGATTATGAATAAACATCTGGGTATCCTCAAGGCAGACCCAATACTAGTAGAGATACTAGGTACAGAGAACATCCAAGTGGGATATAGAAGGACCATGAATTTGAAGGAGATGGTGAGTCATAGTCATTTTGACAGTAGGAAAGGCAAGGGTAAATTGACATCAGGCAATTTTATCTGTCGCTCCTGTTCCATGTGTCAAAATGTGGAAAAAATAAAATCCATTACTGACAGATTTGGAAAAACTTATCACATCCAAGATTACATGGACTGTAACACGGAAGGAGTCATCTATGGCATTACTTGCAAATGCAATTTGATCTATGTAGGGATGACCTCAAGAAAGTTCAAAGTTAGAATATTGGAACATTTGAAAAATGTCAAATCAGCCAAGAAAGATCTTGAAAATGGCAAAAAATTGACAAGTGTGGCAAACCTCTTTTTACATGTTCATGAATCCAAAAAGTCAGATCTGAAATGCTTTGGGATACAAAAAATCTCACTAAGTATTCGAAGTGGAGATATTGAACGTACCCATTTAAAAGCAGAAACACGCTGGATTTACCTCTTGAATGCAGTACAACCAAATAGGTTAAATGAATACAATAATTATTTTACTTTTTTACATTAAGACGTTCCCTTTAACATACCGGGGACCCATATATATTAATATTACGGAATAGAGTGTCATTAGCCCACTAGGCACTCTATTGAATTAAAAGGAAAAATATTTTTTATTAGATTTACTGGCATCACACATAACAATAATGAAAAACTACTTAGAAAAGTAGGAGAATTAATGTAATGGACAGTATAATCACAACTGTCCAAATCACAATATAATTCAGGCATTTTAAAACACCACACTGTGTAAGTTTATTTAACTAACATACTGTCATTTTAAGTTCACAACAGTAAGCACACCACACTGCATTTTAATCAATTTTATTTAAAATAATGCAACAAAATGTATTTTTATTGAAAAAAAAAAATAATAATATTTTGCACAATAGTGAATTGTTCACATTAGAACACAAACGTTCAACACTTAAAGTTCAACACTTAGCAATGAAATAATGTCACCAGATACAAACCTTTTTAATATTAGTTTTGCTTTTCCTTGCTAGATTTGGTAACTTCATTTGACATGGGTCTGAGGTTATGTATATAAACCTCTCTGTCATAAATTCTTTCTATACAGATAAACCATTACAGGACTGGTATGATAGAGTATTATTACAATGTGATGCCGACTTGAGAAGTAAAATACTGTGTACAGTATATATTAGTAATGATGATCCCCTCTGTGGATAACGGTATGGTCAAATACATTATTTGGTCCAGCCTTTTTCAGTACATAAGTGAGTTAATCAGTTAGTAAAATACATTATTCATTTTAGGTTAAAGGTCCCTTTTTTTCATGTATATTTGATTAGCCATTCATGACATCACAAGAAATGGGCGTGATGTCTAATAGGAAGCAAATAAAAGGCTGCATTCTGGGCGGTGCCTCCACTTTTGACAAAGCCAGTAGCCGAAACATGTTAAGGGAGGAATGACAGTCTAAGTGGAATTTCTTATGTATTATTCTACTATGGGGATAGTGGTATTTCCTTAGGAGATCTGTTGTTCAGGCTTATCCGATACTAGTTTATTTAAGGTACTTATGTAGCACATACCTGTAATTTCAGCACAAATTATTACTGCCCTAGGGCAAGCTTTGTGCTACTCATATTTCTTTTATTAACCTCTTGTTGTGGTTGCCCACAGTACAAACTACAAGCATATGATATGATATTTAACAACTAACAATAAGTATTTTTAGTGGCAACACTTGACAAACCTGGGGTAAACTGTACTGTATAGTGCTTAGACACACAGCAGTGCCCTGAGTACAATCCATATAAACAAGTTTCATTTACTGATATACAGGTTAAACGTTGAGCTCAATTTATAGTGGCCTCTGTATTCCTTAACTTGTGGAACACTGCAAAATCTAAGTGTGATCTTAGGGCATATAGACATTACTTATATATTTGCACGTTCAATACTACGCGTATACAATTCATAGTGGGGTGAGAGGCCTCTCTATAGGAGTCTTGCTGTTCGGGCGTTTCTAAAACCAGCTGATTTAGGTTACTGCTGTAATAAATAAATCGCATATCCTGCACATACCTGCCTGGTGGCGAGCTTTAGTGTTAAGCCTCCTCGCCTAGTATGACACTCCTTTGTAGGTTGCTGAAAATCTTACAATAAAAGTATACGATATGTAACTTTTTAATTAATCAATAGCAACCGATACATAGTTAGTTGGGAGTCGTTGGTTACACTGTCATTTAAAGGGATATGAAACCCAATTTTTCTCTTTCATGATTCAGATAGAGCCTTCAATTTTAAGCAACTTTCTAATTTACTCCTATTATCAATTTTTCTTTGTTCTCCTGGTATGCTTTTTTAAATGAGCAGCAATGCACTACTGGTTGCTGACTGAACACATGGGTGAGCCAATGACAATCTGTATATATATGCAGCCACCAATCAGCAGCTAGAACCTAGTTTCTTTGCTGCTCCTGAGTTTTCATAGATAAACTTTTAAGCAAGCATAACAAAAGAAGGAAGCAAATTAAATAATAGAAGTCAATTGGAAAGTTGTTTAAAATTGTATGCTCTATCAGAACCATGAAATAAAAATTTTGGGTTTCATGTCCCTTTAACGTTTGAATACACGGTAACTCCTGTGGTTTCATTTATATACATACGCTCCATTTTAGATATTGGGCTGTACATATGACGGTGGAGATATACCTCTAATTTGTGGAGCAATGAATATTCTGTGACCCATGGGCACACTAATAAGTTATCTTTATAAGCCTCCTCGCTAAGTATTACACTGGTTTAATTTATATACATACACTCCATTTTAGATATTGGGCTGTACATATGACTGTGGAGATATGCCTCTAATCTGTGGAGCAATGAATATTCTAACTATGACTCATGGGCACATTAACAAGTAATCTGTATAAGCCTCCCCACTAAGTATTACACTCCTTTGGAGGTTGCTGAAAATCTTATAACATAAGTATACGACATGTAACTTTATAATTAATCAATAGCAAACGATACAAAGTTAGTGGCGAGTCGTTGGTTACACCGTAACTTAACGTTTGAATAAACGGTAACTCCTGTAGTTTCAGTTATATACACACGCTCCATTTTAGATATTGGGCTGTACAAATGATGGTGGAGATATACCTCTAATCTGTGGAGCAACCAATATTCCAATTGTGACCCATAGGTACACTAACAAGTAATTTGTATATTTAAGTGCAAACTACACGTAACTTACAAGGTATCAATACCTAGCCATACTACTACTGTTGCAATACTCTATCACAGAGTACATATGGGTACAATTTATTTTAGTATCCATATTATACTCAGTGAGGTATACAATATATATAGTACACACTTCGACTGAATAGTGGCCCCTAATAGGTTTGGTCCCCATTTTGCAGGGATGTTAGCCCACAGATTACAAACATACCTTTACCATTAAGAATTACCACAAATCCTCTTTAGGTGGGAGTTACTATCCATGATATCAGTTCAGGATAAGAATTTATAACTATCCCCCCTTTTCACTACATTAGTTTGAAAACCACTTTTACTTGCTGCAACTGTTTTTTTGTGTGCAACCCTTTTTACATAAAACTAATAAAGTTGATATATGTTAAAACCTATATACACTAAGCCCATACGTATGATGGTAGAGTGATTTTCTGGTTAGTATCCTGTCCAGCTCTCTTGCTGGAATTGTTCTTGCATATGTTTCTCTCTGATACTCAGCACCTATACACAATTACATAGTATAACTATATATTAAATTATATTCCATACATTTAAATATAGTGTTCCCTCAAAGTAACAAGAGTGGTGCCATTGCTCATCTCTCAAATTCAGGCTAAGAACATGTCTTTCATAAGAAGGGGTTCATGCCCTGTATATATCCATATAGAAATACATTGCCCAAAGGACTTCTTTAACCCTTTCAAAATACCACATTCATAGAAGGTAAATTGTAGCAAGTTTGAAACCCATTTTATTTTTAACCGTAACACACACTGGGCCATAGACAACCTGAGACGCATGTGGCAGCGTGAAGCAACACTACAGAAACCCCCAGGATGGAACAATCTTGAGACAGCACTGCTTCCTCAAGGTCTCTCTTTACGAGACCTCCTATGGATCCTTAAACACAGACTACCAGACCTGCACATAACTAATGAAATAATGCTAGGTAATTGTCACCCTTGGCACACAATTAGATATCACAAGGATAAAGCACCTTACCCATCCCCAATTCATGGTTTATTTGAAGGTCTCCCAAACACATAAGTCTAAATGGTACAAATGGAATATTAACGAAGTATGATATTTATATAGACAAAACAGACTCCTTACAATCCTAACAGATAGTGGATCTTGTGAAAGTGGCCCCTAGATAGCTATTCTTAGAAAGTGCCAGAGTACTAAGTTTGTTTAAATCCTGGGGATCCCAACAATTACATCTAAGGGACTGCATTAATTGGGAGAAGAGGCGAAAGGCAGGTGGGAGACTGATAAAACCCTTAACGACTCACCACATGCTCATTTTACAAGATCATTGCGAAGCTTCACCATGGCAGATAAAAGCTTGGGAGAGGGAGCTAAATAGAAAGATTGCTAATAAGAAATTAGAGAAGGCCATTCTGTCCACTAAGAAATTACTACATTGTATTCCTAATCTAGAAAATGTTAAGTTATTTTTGAATATGTACTTGACCCCACTCAAAGTAGCTAAAGTTTATCCTGACTCTCCAACTGGATGCTGGAGACAATATGGGGATAGTGGCTTAGACATCCATATATGGTAGTTGTACTCTAAAGTAAACCTCTTGTGGGAACAAATTTTCCGGTTGTGTACAGGATTGGGGATAATATTGGTTGAATCCCCAGCTCTTGTCTTGCTACATATTGGCATCAAAACTATACCAACTTCCCAAAGACCACTGTTGATTACTATTCTTTCTGCTGCTAAAATATGCATAGCTGGAAAAAAACTGAAGCGCCCCACTTACATCAGATTACCCAAATTATAGATTATCTAGTGATCATGGAAAAAAGGTTTCTACAATGCAATAGATAGTATGGACCACTATTGGACTATTTGGGTTTCTTCGCTCCAATACTCAAAATGAAATCCGCTCAACATAGTCCATGGTAACCCCCCTTCTTAGTCCCATTCCCTGTGGTGGCCCCATCCTCCGCTCCTCTTTCCCCCCCCTATTCTTTCTAGCCCCATACTTACTCCTAACCCCCTGACTCCACATTATTCCTTTCTTTCTCTCTTTATCCTTGAGTGGTGACAATTAAGCTTAACCACAATGCTCTATAAGCAATCAGGCATAATATTCATATGACAGCACTGTTATGGTAGATAAGTGGAAAATTGACAATGTTCTGGTGCTCCTGGTCCTTTTTTAATTTTCTTAATAGTCTTTTGGCTGTTTGTTGATGGTATCTTCTTAACCTTGGACTTATTCATAAAGACCATGTAGGATGTCCATGTCTATAATTTGCTTTCTGGGATATTTAAGTCTCTGAAATCTCTCTTTATTGGTCCGGTCAAATTATGAAGCGAAATTCAAGACTCTACACTCACATGGACTTCCAGAACTAATATAATAATCCATTTTTAATTGTATGCATTATTCACGTTCCTAAAAAATCAACACATTGGGCCAGGCCTAAAACATGCCGATCCAATGAAGGGACCACCCTCTGTATCCCCAATGGATTTTAACATTTTCAAATTGTCAGTTTTTTTTCCTGTTTTGTTTACCATGTGCTGCTGGCAGCCATTTTACTCACCTCTCTTGCTGACTCTGGTGCATACTGTGTGATGCTGCTCATTTCCTGCACTTCCTTTTATGGCCAGACTGGTGTACATCATCCGTGTGAGACAGGATGCAGTCTCAGAATTGTGATGTCATCACTTATTATTTAAAGGGTCTCTGTTCAGTATGCTTTGCCCTTGCGTTGTCTCAGACCTGTTTGTGAGAGCTCATGTGTATTACCTGGCTGTCTGACGTCCCTCTTGGTTCCTGATCCCTGGCTTGTTCCTGACTCTGCTGATCTGACTACTCGCTTTGGCTCCTGACTCGGCTTGTCTGACTACCAGCTCTGGTTTTGATTCCTGGCTTATTTGACTTGTGGACTTTTTTTTTTTTAATAATTTTTTATTGAGGTAAGAAAAACAAACAATGAACGCCTCATAACATCAGATACAAATACAGCATTGTTTAAATTAGAATATCACTTGTAAAGAGAAGAAAAATATAACATTGCAAGATACAAGATAGGCTTTTGAGACCTCTGTTTTCCGATACTATAGCATAGTTGGCTGACTGATCGGATGACCACATATGGGTCAAATGGACATTAATGTAAAGAGATATATTGTCACACTCGGCCGATGGGAAGCTCCGGCGGTCCTCTCTGTGTGCTTGATTGGCAGGTAGTCTGAGTCGCCCCTTCCTAATGATGTCACTACCAGGCTTTTTATTCTTGGCTTCCTGTTTCTTCAGTGCCCGTTTGTTTGTTCCTCTTTGTGGCTCCTGTGAGGACTTCGCTGTGGAAACTCTCTAACTGCTGATTTTCTGTTGCCAAACTCTGCAAAGACTGACTATGCTGGGTTAACCCTCAAACTTCCTGATAACCTGTTGCCAAACACTGCAAGTACTGTTTATTCTGTCAATCTCTCAAACTGCATGTTAACCTGTTGCCAAACTCTGCAAGTACTGTTTATTCAGTGTAACCTTCAAACTGCTTGATATCCTGTTGCCAAACACTGCAAGTACTGTTTATTCTGTGAAACTCTCAAACTGCATGTTAACCTGTTGCCAAACTCTGCAAGTACTGTTTATTCATTGTAACCCTTCAAACTGCTTGATATCCTGTTGCCAAACTCTGCAAGTATTGTTTATTCAGTGTAAACTCTCAAACTGCATGATAACCTGTTGCCAATCTCTGCAAGTACTGATTAATCTGTGTTAACCTTCAAACTACCTGATATCCTGTTGTCCAACTCTGCAAGCACTGACTATTCAGTATTAACCTTCAAACTGCCTGATAACCTGTTGCCAAACTCTGCAAGGACTGACTACACAGTGTTAACCCTCAAACTGCTTGATAACAAGTTACCTACTCCTGCATTATTAACTGTTTCTTGTTTTACCCTTCCTCTGTCTGAGTATAAGTGGACTATCCCTGCTCTCCTGATTCTGTGGAAGACATTTCCTGAAACCAGTTCCTTACTCAGAAGTCTATTTGGCTGATATCTTGAATTACTTTGGACTCAGGCTAACTCTGCTCCATATCGTGAGTACATTGTTTTTTAGAGGTTGTCATGGGGTCACGTCCTGGATTAAACTCAGAGTGCAAGGGTGTTGTTTAAGTTCGCCCTAGCATTTGGGTCTTCTTCTGGACATTTCCTAATCTGACATATATAATAGTCAGGTGATCTGCCGCATCTGGGCCATATAAATATAATACAGTTATATAGGAAGGGGGAAAGGTATCAGCGGGCAAGCCACGCTCCAAAAATGGGGGGAGGTGGGGGGGGAGGTAAACGGAGCCAAGTGTATTTATATAAGTAATAGGCCAGAGGAGTGAGAAGAAACTAAATGGTAATTATAGTGGAAAAAATAACTTTAACCATAGGTCTCCATATCATAATATAAGGGTTAAGCGTTATTCAGTAGCAGAACACATAACCTCTAACATAAAATAACATTAAAAGATTAAAGATAAAAACATCTTATAGGTTACGGTTAGTATTCAAATTATAGTAGCCAGGGAACAATAACTACAAATTTCTCTAAGTTTCATATTGTATAAAATGGCCCTGTAGAAGAATAATAGGAACACAGAAACACGGAGCAACTAGGGGATATCATTCCCTGTGAAATATAGATCTTAAACTTATGTTGTAAAAAGAGTAAAAACGCCTAGTTGTGAATTATAAGGGGACTTGGACAATATATAGTCTGACATTAAAATTATCTGTGGCTATCTTACAAGTTCTAGGATAACATCTTAGTAAGTGGAAAGGATAAAGGACATGGCTGCTAATCC